>NC_056725.1:115120348-115262848 GCF_019279795.1 Protopterus annectens
CCCTCACATCAGTACTGCAGATATATCAAGTGAATACATCCCTCACTTGTGGTGCCCATAGACTTCAACTGAGGTAGTTCAGACAAGTAGTTTGTGATTCTGATTTATTTCTTGGATTTATTTTCATTTTTTTGGTAGAAAACTGAATATTTTTATAATCTTGTAGACTCTGATATATTTTGACATAACTTTTTATGCTAAATATCCTTTTTCACCTTTCACTGTCTGCAGGAAGTCATTCTGTTTCATCAAATTTACACACCTGGAGAGACAACGTTCCTATAATGTGTGCCTTGAGTAAAGCTGCTTGAGCAAATTTAAGCATTCCTGTGGCGTGTGCTGGGAGCTTCTTGGAGGACTGCACCTGCCATTACACTGGGGTTCTAACAACAGAGTAACTATTACAAATCAATGCTGATGCAGCTGAGGGTATGGTGTCAATTCCCAAAGCCATGGCAATACCAGAAACAGTTCAACAATGAAACCACTGACAACAGAAGGAGACCACGAGACATACCCATGACCACTAGGAAGGTGGGAACTAGAATGACTGAGCTGGACTCCTCCCAGCTCAGTTTATCAGAGAGACTTTAAAACATTTATAGACATGGAAAGTATTGAGTATCAGTCATGGCACTGTTTTCCCAGGCTTGTGTTCCCTCTGTGCCATAAAGTCAAAGGTTTTATAGTGTGACATTTTTCATTGATAAATGTAAAAGATATTTACCTGCTTCTTTTCAAAATTTGGTGTTTCATAGTGAAATTAAAGATGATGAAATATTTGGTTTACTGGAAGGATGACTGTTATATTCAATAAACTACATTTAAACTGAGCAGTCTATATCTATAGTGAAGCTTGTGCCACTTTCTGGTAAAAAACAGACTCTATCAGCTGTATATGCACTTTGGTTTAAAAGTGGGAAAAGGGTCCGCATAGCTAAGAATGGTAAGTGTTAAATCTGTAACAATAGAAACTATGTTACTAATGCTGGTATGCCTGTGTAATGTGATTAATTGTCTTTGGCTATTACGTTACAGCAAAGTTAATTAAGTACAGTGCATTAGTTGATGGCATACAGCTATACAGGCTACTAGATTCAGGCTGTATGGTCATACTGATCAAGTCATAGTATGTGTATAAAAAGAAAACATTTCCTTAAAAGGGAGCTGATGCAGTTTGCATTCAATTAGAGTATAAAGAGCATCCCATTACTTAATTAGAAATACAAACACTGTTTTGGTAGATACTTCGCCCTTTTGCTATAGTTCCCAATTTAACAGATCATATGATAATATGAAATAATTTCTTCAGTTTAACAATTTATTGAGGCAATGTGAAGGAGGTATTACTTTTGACAGACTATCTTATCATTGTGCTGAGGGGAAACCGCAAATGAGTAAGTGTGTAGATATACCACTATCCTTCCTGGAAAAGGGAGAGGAACAACTACCAAACACGTTTATAAGAGTATGTGAGTCCAAAAAAGATCAAAGAATAGTGTTAGAAAACCCCAAAAGTCTAGCTATGTTTACAGAGGGAAAACAAACTGCACTACTTAAAGAGATATGTCAGCACATCCCTGGGGCAGTGTAGCATCTAAAAACACAGCCAGTAGCAGGAAGGCAGCTGCTTGTTAAATTCTGGTTTCTGAAAGTCTTGCAAAACAGGGAAGAGAAATAACTACTAGAAATGTAGAGAAAGGTTCAGTCATTGAGAGGATGTATTTTAAGTGATGTAAGTATGTAAGTATGTGAAATGTAAAATGTTACCTGTCTGTACCCCTCCCTCATTAGGCCTATAATAAAGTATAACAACTTGTTTGGTATATACCTCTCCAAACATCTGCACCAACTGGAAAGGCTACAGAAATACCTCACAAAGAGAATCCATAGCCTCCAATACCTGTCCTATGAAGACAGGCTCAAATCACTATTACTCTACTCTGTATCATACAGATTGCTCAGAGGTGATCTGTGTCTCGCCTACAAGGCAATATCCGAACCTGTCCTACTAGAGATAATCCATATCTCTAAGTCTAACTCCTCACACATTACCCATCCGAAAGGCCTAAATCTAATATGCGACATCAACAAAACCTGCTGGAGAGACCTCTGGAATAGACTTCCCATACATGTTAAACAGAGTACCTCTTCAAGAGTAACTTTGATGAGTGGATGGAAAACCACAATTTTGTCCCAGTGGTTCTACCTTTGTCCTTCATTGACAGGGGTGACAGGTGCTAACTGAGGTTTCTTTTTTGGGGATAATCTCTTGTCTCAGCTTGTAAGGGCCCCAGGGCCATTAGCCTAGTGATCCTATGATCCTGTGTTCAGCTTGAGCAGCATTCTAAACATTCCATAAAACTAAAAATTCTAAGCAATATCTGAGTGCTGAGGATAAACTGAACAATATAGCAATAACCCACGCCTGGGTGTGGGTAATGCTGGATTTACCCACAGTTGGCATGGTTTGGTCACGAGGGTGAAGCCCGAGTGGCCAAACAAAGCCAACCGTGGGTAAATACAGCATTACCCTCATTCAGAAGTGGGTTATTGCTATTATACAATAACATTGATTAAGAAAAAATAATAATTACCTTTCTTAAATAATGGCAATGTATAATGCCTCCTTGCTGCCCTTCCGCAGCTGTCTGGTATTCTGTGGCAGTTCTGATGTACTGTGCATGGGTATGCCTACACAGTACATCACAGCTGTGGGCAAAAGCAATGGAGAAAGCAAGATCTTTGTTGCTTTTTACTGTTTTGCTATGTTAAATGGGTTTAACATAGCGAGACAGCTTTAAAAAAAGCAACAGAGAATCTCCGTTGCTTATTTTAAAGCTGTCTCACTATGTTAAACCCATTTATCATAGTGAGACAGTTTTGAAAAAAGCAACGGAGAAAGCAAGATCTCTCTTGCTTTTTACACACTGTCTCACTATGTTAAAGGCGTTTAACATAGCGAGACAGCTTTAAAAAAAGAAACGGTGATCTCCGTTGCTTTTTTTAAACCTGTCTCGCTATGTTAAACTCCTTTAACATAGCGAGACAGTGTTTTAAAAAAGACTTATACTAATGGAAAAAGTCCGGTCGACCGGACCTTTTTCCATTAGTGTAAGTGGATTTACAACGTGCACGCTGACCAATCAGCGTGCACGTTTTGGAATATTAATGGGGGGTCATGGTATGATAAGAAATAATTCACCATTGGATTCAAAGAAGAAGAAACAGTACTTGCTCAGAGTTCTAAACCAACTGCTGTCAGTGTAAAACAGAGAACTCAAATAAGACAAAATAAGGAGAATGTGAGATGGCATTGCCTACTCCAAATGAGGCAGAGGGAGAGCAATCTAATGAGTGCAGTATATACTGAGAGACAAAATAACCTTGAACAGAGCCACAGGTACATTGTCTGGTTATCACACCATTTTCAGCATGAATGATACATTTTAATTAGTGTATTTATTTACTTATTTATTTAATTATTTGTTTCACTTTGCTAGCCAGCACAGAGCACTAATCACAAATGACTAATTTATGTCTCAGTCCGGGATGAACATTAACATAATGAAGATAGTACATTCCAGAAATACATAAAATTAATTGGTTATGTAGGCAGTAAAGGTTAATAAAGCAGAGTTAACTGGTCAGATTGAATTTACAAAATAATAAGGCAGACTGTACATATTACAAACGTTTACTTTTTAATTTTACACTTTTGCTTGAGCTTTATTCACATTTTTCCAAGTGGGTCAATTCACTATTACCCTTCTTTAACACATACAATAAATGGAGAACTCTGTACATTTGCAATACTATAACTTTACCTCTCCAAACAGCAGCAACAGCTCTGCATCAGTGTCTGCTTGTACAGGTGTTATCAACCCTAAAACTAAGGATGTGCTTTCTAAGGTGTCTCTTATTACCAGTGTTTTCACTGAAACACATTATCATCTGATTTACAACTATTTATGTTTCCCTTCCAAGTGTAAAACATAATCTGCATATGTTTAGTCAACCAGTAACTTAAAATTAGCTCTTTCAAAAATTGTCTGACTAGTCTTGAAAAAGGAAAAATCTCTTTGACTTTATGCCTACTAGTGTATTCTAAAATTAAAATAGCTGTAGATATATCCCATTTCAATATTATTTTCCCCTCACTGTACATCCTTTCTTTTTCTTACCTTACACTCTCCCAAACTATACCCCATTACCCTTCTAAGAGTCAATTCCTAACTCCCTATTAGATCCACAAACGAAGTCCCTTAGAATAAATGCAGTCTGAACATCTCTTAATTGAATCTAAATTTTATTGAGTACATCAGTTCATCTCTACAAAATTTCCACTGCATCATCCCTGCACATGCAATCTGTTTTTCCTAAATCAGAATATCTGCTTATAGAAAAATTTAGCAGGCACCTTTACAATACTCTGCATACCTAACATTTATCATGCATTCTCACTTTTCTTTCATTTTTAATATGTTTAAAATGAATCAAGAAAATGTTACCCTTGACTCAGTCTACATTTTTATGTTTAATCATCTAACCTTATACTTATCAAGAAGAAATTGTATGTTTTTGTAAGAAATTCCATGCACACTCATACCCCCCAAGCAGGTACAGATCATAACATTGCTTGACTTTGTCCTACTTCTTTCCAGCTTTACTTCTCATATTACAGTGTAACTAATAATTTATTTTACTTTTTACTTCAACCCACATAGAGTGGAATACTACATTTAAGCTTTTACAGCTTACATTTAGAAAGATACGTTTTGTTTGTTTTTAGGATGGTGGCCTAATGGTTAAGGTGTTTCCCTTACAAACACAATGTGCAGGGTTTGAATCTCACAAGGGATAATTGGTTAGGCTTAAAATGGCTCGCAAGGGCAGTTAGCTTAGTATGAACCTATTACTAATCAAGCCAATTAACACTCAGATATCCTCCTTTCCATGGTTACCATAATTTTGTACTGTGTGCCATTATTACATTATGTTTTACAATAATATTAAACTACTTAACATAAAATCAAGTTACAAAATTAAACATTGTTTTATTTACAGTTATTTATTTTCTTATTTCATTCCTTCATGGCCAACAACATCAAAAAATGGGATTCATACATTTAGGTTTCCCCAACAGTTAGAAAAAAAAACAAGACACTGTGAAATTAATACTTTTTGGTTCTCTGTTTACTTATATCATTAATCTTCCTTATAGCCTATACCTTCTCACCATACCTGCTTCTGATTCAGATCCTTGGCACAAAAGGAGATTCATTGTTTTTTTCAGTTTTCTGCATTACTTTGTGCAACAAACAATAGCATTAATATTTTGCAGTGGTCCCTGTATTCACTCAAATCACCTAGTGCTTAGCATTCTTCCCAATCCATGCTTCTCCCATGTCTTCTAGTCAGTTTCTAGGCTCCAATCGGCTGTGCAAGCATTTTATTTTGGAACAAGAGAAATGGTTTAACTGGCAGTGTCTGTCTTAGTCCTCCTTTTACTAGTAGATGAATGAGTACCCTTCTGCTTGTTGACTGCATTGCTGTTGAGTGAAGTATTTTATCTCCTCCAAAGTCTAATCTGCATCCATATGTGTTTTAGCACAAGAAAACTATTATTTTGACAACAACTGGATATAACAGTTTGAATCACACAACCCTCAATGACTAGAATAAATGTATTCCTCTTATGTCTGATGTGGAGTAAGTAATCATTTTCTACAACACACTGGCATCATCAATTTTCAACACCTACACATTTCATTCTGCTTGTAAGACTGTATCTTAAATAAATGGGGTCTCAACAGCTTTTTGCAGGCTAAATTAATCGCTGCAATCCTGACCTGCAACTTCAGAAGCAGGAGTACAGCAAGATCTACTCTTCAAACCCACATCTACACATAACTCTGATTGCAATATCCCTGCACTTACTCCTAAACTGCATCAATCCTTTCCTCACTATCTCGCCAGGAATACTAATTGTAATACATTTATGAAGCAATTCAAATGGAATCCATTGGAGCAATACAAATTCAAATATCAGAATACAGGCTATATCACTTAACCAACACTAGTCTGCACTAGGTTAATGTTATCTCACATTATTCAAATTGCAGACCTACTCTTTTGTTTACCACCACGTTTCTGTTTCCTGCAATATGTACATGGCTTATTTTCCTCCTGTCACATTTGTTTCCTTGGATTCTGTGTCTTTACTATTACTTTTCCCTAGCCTTGACCCTAAACCCCTGGTGTTACCCCCTACAATTTCCAAGACAAAACTGCTACTCACTCTTTTCTTTCTACCTCTCTGATTCCACGTTTCCACTTGTAACATGTACGACCTCGAAAGAGGGCAAAGTTTGTACACAGTATCTCTTTTGTTAGTAACTCGTCTATATTACCTTTGCTTTCCATATTTGGTTTTAATTATTACATGTTTTTCTACTGTTTGAAATGTAACCCAAACTGACCCTGTAAGTGTTCATGCTGTAATCAGTGCCCAGTAACTAACATGCAAATACAAATAAAAAATAAATGAATACATAAAGTTTAAGCATATTTAAGATGTGCCCTCTTGATTAACAAGTCTTCTGGTTATTTATTTGTAGCTTCATGAAGTTAATCTGCTCTTGTTCCTCCAGCTTCTTTGGTATTGCAGAAAACTTCAGGTTTCTTCTTTATACTGTATTTACTATGTTGATTATTTATTGAAAATTTCAGTCACTCTAATTTTCTCCTTTATTTTTATTTCCAACTTCTTCAGACTTACTATTTGTCAGATTGGTCATATAATTCTTCCATTTTTTTCAACATTTTTTTTAATATTCTTCCAAAACAGGACGTATTTTAAACATTATTGAGTACATATGGTCTAATTTTTTTTCTGTTTTCTATCAAAAGCCATCTCCAGCATCAATGCTACAAATAGGTCTCTGGATCACTTGTGAGGTACTTTCCATCCACAGCTTTTACTTCTTTTTTTCGGCAAGTTTTTTTCTTTACTTTTCCTAGATTATTACCTTGATAACATCTGGACAGTGCATCTGTTAGCTGGTACATGAGTTTCACTAAAATTTATAACAAACAGGCTTTTATAACAATTTCTCACTCTTTGCACTGTGGAAACTCTAATTAATACAGCACACACACAGTCACCATCTCAGAAGTCCTTTTGACCCACTTAAATATTAAAACCTACATAAGTTGTTGGACAGCAAACTACCTCACAGGATCCATGTGGTTAGTAACACATTCTCTTCATAAAGGCAGCTCTCCCATGTCATCTAATAGGTGGTTCATTCTGGGGCCACTGCTCTTAGATATATATTTCACTGATGTCCAATCCAATATCAAGAATTTCTGGCTGACTAAGTATGCTAATGACTGCAAAATTGGAGTGGTTATTAACTGACCAGATGGCATAGGTATCCTCTAGTAGTGCCAAACAGACACAAACATGTGGTGCCATGGTTATGGTCTTAACCAATTAAGCTCAGTGCAAAGAAATATATGATTGCTGTCTTTGGGAAATAAGAATATTCCTTTCCTATGCTGTCCTCATAAATGATACCTCCTAAAACAGATACTGTCCTTACAGATTTAGGCAAATTTGACAACAATGAACTCTGTTTGACCTTCACCTGTTAAATATCATTAGGAAATTATTATACCCATTGTAATTAATTAAGTGTATATGCTCCATGTTGAAAGAAGTTATTTTCCTTTCTATACATCCTTATTGGATCAAAAACAGAATATAATGACCCCTTTGGTATGTAGCTATCCAGACATATTGCTCAATTAGAAATACCACAATTCCTCACCAAGAAAATTTCAGGAATGAGCTCCTTAAGCTACACAGAGTCTCTAAAACCTGTCACTTTGCCACTTCTCTTATAGACTTCTATGTAGCTATTGCTGCTCAGCTCCATGAGTCTAGAAAAGATCTTGTCCTGCCTGTAAAACAGATAGCACCACCAATGTAAACTCTAGGGATCTAAATCTACACTGTAATATTCAAAGAGCCATGTGGCTGGATAGAGACCTCTCGCATGGGATCTCCTACCTATAAAATAAGTGCTTTCTCCATATCAAACAAAGAAGCTCCTTGACTCTCTTTAAAACCAGCCTGGATAAGTACATAGACACCTATAAATTCACCCTGATCTAGCTCCCAGAGGTTGTGGGAATTGTAGTGGCAAGGTCTCTAGTGATCATCTCCAATGATGGCCTTGCATGTAACTACAAACATAAGCTATAGGTTCATAGGTTATGATTAGGCAATGACCCTAGCAGATCATTAGAAACCTATCTAATAAAAATATCACTATTTGTTTTCTCTGTCTAGAAGGGTCTAACTACACAACCCATGGCTGCATTTATTGATCCCCATCAACTCATCACTGTGGGTTTTCAAAAGAACTAGGGAGCAACTTTGTCTGATGAGGATTGGAAGGTTTTATTCCATAAATCCTAGGCTGAGACTGAAACTGCACATGTGTTATCAGTGCTTCATCCTTATTAACAAATGTAAATAAAATAAAAAGGGAATCTTTTGGAGTGATATCTGTCACATGAACTTGTTCTATTTATATATGATATAAGTTTAATGAGTGTAGTCATAATCTCAGTATTCCAGAGGTCTGTGAGTTTATGTAGAACTGGTATTTTCATAGTCTGCTAGGTCAGGTGGTGGTAACCATGCACCAGGCTGTAGTAGGCAGTGTGGTAACCATGCACCAGGCATCTTGTTATGGAAACATCATAGTATTTCTAATTGGGTGAAGTGTTTGGATAGGTATATGCCAAAGAGGCATTGTATTCCTCTGTCTTAGGTTCATAGGTATTTACTAGTCTAGTGATCTGTGAGAATCTTAAGAAGTCTAGCCTCACATTCCCATGGTAGTTTCTAGCCCTTATATTTTGCATATGAATAATCCAGACATGGGCTGAACAAAGACTGGGCTATTTACATGTTTTGTCTATCATGAGGATCAGAGGTACTAAACTTGGTGTGAATTTACAGTTACACATCCATTCATCCAAATTATATTTGAACAGAGTAAGAGAAGAATAAGAGAAGTACTTTGTTTTATGCGGAGAGGAAGACAGTTTCATAGAAGTAGGATTCTTTCTGTCACATACCTATTCCTCTAACATGTTTTATTTATTTCCAAAACAGTTTGACATGTCTTGAATAGGTGTTTATGATACCCTTGGAATTAATAATTGTGTAATAGTTCTAACAGAATATTGTCTGTTGAAGCTCTATATGTGAGGTAGAGGGTCAGCTGCCAGCAGCTTGTATGATATTGAGAAAAGAGACAAGACTTTGAGATAGTCTGTTTAGTTATTATGATTTAGGCCCTTTCTTTTTTTTATTGAGAAAGTGTTGTGGTCATTCCAGATGTGATAAGTATTTGGACATGTACATACAGAAATGGGCATTATACTTAATGATTGCTCTAATGAGTGCCGAGTACTGTGGAATGATTACATTCCTAGACCTTTAAATATAAGTTGTGCAATGAAAAAAGGATTTCCTTACAACAGTGGATACATGGTGTTCAAAGGTCAGTTCATAGTCAACACAAGTTCCCAGATCCCCCGGATCCTTTTGCAGGGGTGTGCTGTCAATGTAATAGTTACAAGGGAAGTCACGATTGCAGAAGGATATGATTATACACTTCCTGGCGTTTAGTTTTAGTCCACAGTTACTTGTTTGGGACAGGCCCCTTTTGGAGGATCTTGGTATTCTCTGGGGAGTTTGTGATTGCACCAAGTTTAAATGTCTGCAAACTTTTTTCAACTGGAAACCCTTAATATTACCTTTGACCATGACAAGTAAATGGCAAAGATTAGGAATATCACTAGTGACCGGCCTTTTGAAAGAGACAGCACCTCCAACCCTAACTTTCTGTGTTCTACTTGTGTGCCAGTTTACTATCCAGTAAGTTACAGAGGGATCAACATTTAGCTGTACTTATGGGTTGATACTAACGTGAGTCAGCTGAAGCCCCCACCTTTGTGTAAGGGAATGACCGTTGCTGTTGCTCTCCTCTATTTATCTTACACAAGGCCTATTTTAAACTAATATTGAAAAACTGCTGTAGGGGAACAGTTACGTCATGTTTCAGGCTGACCAATACTAGTATCTGCCTGATTAGGGATGAGTAAAGCAGGACAATAGCTTCCTTAGGTGTAGCGGATTTTGGTGATTAAATGAGAGTTCACTGACCATGAATGTACTTATATCCCTAATAATAATAATAATAATAATAATAATAATAATAATAATAATAGGGCCTCACTAGACTATATGAAAAGAGACAATGAATCTTTCTGAATATGTGTCACAGACAGGTAAATGCCTTACACTGAGCAGTATTCTATCCTCACCAAGGGTGATGCCACAGTATGAACAGAAAATGATTTTAATAACTGGCTTAACTTCTGCTGACATTCCAGAAGTATCCAATATATATATATATATATATATATATATATATATATATATATATATATATATATATATATATATATATATATATATATATGTGTGTGTGTGTGTATATATATATATATATATATATGTATATATATATATATATATATATATATATATATATATATATATATATACATATACATATACATATATATCAGCAAGGGAGGAAATGGTTAACAGTTCACAATGCTTTGCCAAGAACAGTCTGCGCAACTCCCCTTCCCTCAGGGCTTTTGGATATTGGCTAAAAACTTTATCCACCACTTTAGATCCTTTTAAGGCAATATCAAAATGACAAAACCACCAGCACGGCAAAAAAAAAAAAAAAAAAGACGCAATGGATCCTTAAAGTGCTACTGTTCAGTGCTGGAACATCACATCCTTACAAGCTCTCCTCCCTCTGGAGAATGTAGACATCTGTGCTGTTACTGAGTCTTGGTTTAAAGCTGCAGAAAGTACTCTGGCAGTGGAAGGCTACAATACCTTCCACACACTTAGACTAACAGCAGCACAGCAGGGGCTAAAGGTGGAGGTGTCTCAATCTAAGTTAGCAACAAATACAACTCTAAGTTGGTTAAACAGGATGATGCCTTGAAGTTTATCCACATCCAAGGTAATTGATAGGCAATCTATTCCTATAAGGTATCCTCAGATCCAGCTCTGATGGATCATTTGCACATCCGCAAAACAAATATCATCAGAAACACAAGATCCAAGGATGTGAACATTGCCTGTGACATAAACAGAACATGCTGGAAAGACCAATATGTCTCAAAAGATCCCGGCGCTACGAAATAAGCCCCCCATCTATGTGAAGCAGAGGTCATTCTTGACCTTCTTCAAGAAAAAGCTTGATTACTGGATAGGAAATAACAAATTCACCTCCATTCTGACCCCCATGTCTCTGATAGACAAAGGCTGATAGTAAGTAAATTAATCTCCAACTAACATTCCCCCCACCATAACCCTTTGCTACCTCTTTACTGACTTATCCCATCATAGAGGTACCCAAGGAACTCATGGACAAGACTGGGTTGGGTTGTACAGCTATGCTTGTAAAGACCCTGTTGTCCTTAGCTTAATATAAACCTATGAACTTATGAACCTATGAAGGACACTTTGGGGTACTATTTATATAGTAGGAGGAGTTGCTATTTGTTTTCCAAACAGAACCATACTACATCCTTTAATAGTGTGCTTAAGCTCATTCATGAAGTTATATGCTAATACGTTTTAGATATTCTTGCAGGTTTTCAGAAAAAAATCAAATCAAAATGCAGAAGCAGTATATCAGGTAAGAATAAACAAAACCATATGAAAAATATCAAAAACAGGTACAGGAAAGAGGATCAAAATACAAAATAATATACCAGTTAATGATAAATAGAACCCTTTAAACAAGTACATTAGAGACAGTCAAAAAGAAGCTTCCATAATATAATAAATATGCTATGTTAGATTAAGTGCAATAAAGCAAACCAGAAAAAATTATGCAATCAGTTAGAAAGGCTAGATTAAATATCAGAAAAACATCACTGGAACCAGAGAAAACCAGTTACAACCAATTAGATAACACACTAGATAGATAAATGGATATCACAACAGTAACAAAGTTAGATATGCAGAACAGTGTAATTGGATGAATAGAACAATATAGAAGATTATCCTTATGGGCATAAAGGAAAGGAAAGTTTTTACATGAGTTTAATGTCTGTGTAAGAGAATAAAAAGGGTACCCACTGGTTATTGTATAATGCAGGAACAGACCCGCTTTTCTTCCTTGTAAAAAGATCTTTGTCTTTAAGAAAAAATTATATGTGAAATAGATTTATTAGTATGGTATCAGCTACTAATGAAAGCTGTGTTTCAGGTGACATTCTTCTCTACTTACCAACTTACGTGTTACCTGCATTATGCATTATCTTGCTTTTGGTGATGTATATTTAATCAATAGTGCTTAAGCACTAGTATGTAATGTTCATTACTTACTTTGCAGTCCACTCAAGCTTATATCTTAGGTGCATTAATCAAGTTTAAGTATATTAATTGTACATCCCTGAAAATCTCATTAACATACCAAATTTTATGATTCACTTTCAGAAAGCCAGCACAGTTATCAAACTTTTTTAATGTAGAAACATTAAGTGATTTGAACTTGAACCTTACTGTTTGTATGCATATATGTAACTTCATTGCATGTTTGCATGTATGCAAACATGTTGCTATTTGCTCTGTAGATTCTGATCACATCCAATCATGGGTCATGACAGAAAATTGACAGCTGACCTGTCCAACTACCTGATTAACAAATACCTAAGTAAATGAATACTTTACCGGGCATTTCAATTTCAGCAATTAACAATACTTCTGTGTTAGTTTTAGCCCCAATAATACATGTTGTCTCTATGTTTTCAAATAACCTTTGCAAATAATATTGCATCAAATTGGTATTTACTGTCCATGCATGATTTACATTATTGTTTCAGTTCAAACTGCTCTGAATCTAGTTAAATGCTGTCTGATATTGCTTTAAACTTCTTATTGATTTGTATTGACTTCATATATACTTCAAAGTTTCTGGAGCTTTACTCAAAGGGACTCCCCTGAAAATGAAGACTTCTCAGCTCAATGTCCTTAGCTAAAAAGTAGAAATCACGCAAACAATAAAGAAGTCCTTTGATATCTTTTTCCTTTCTACCTTTCTTTTTTAAAACCTCATAGTTAAAGTCACCGCCACACACTACCCATTTCACATTACACAAGACCAAATCACCTGGAGTCATACTTTACACCGTTGAGTGGCTAGCTCTGCCATAATGTGAAGTCTGTGATCCATGTTCTCCTATCTTGAGGATACTGTGCATCACAATAGGTGACCAAAGTAGTTGGTCTGTGCAACCTTTCCCCCTATATGGCACCATGTAGACATACCACTCAACTGTACAGATTTTTACAGAATTTCCAGATTTTTGACACATATTTTTGGTCTGGGCCTCATAAAACTTTGGTTTTCTGGTAAATTGCTGGCTAAGCATTGAGAATTGAAGTAAAAAAATAATGAGAGGCAATTGAATATCAGACTTCATTCCCTCCAGAGCCTCTTATTCTATCAACTTTCTATGCTTGTAAAAGCAATATCTAAAAATTGTCCCTATTTTTGGGCCTTTGTTCCCCTGTTATTTATGGCTTTGTCCAAATTTCTTGTTCTAACAGGTTCAGAGATATGCATGTAGAGTCTGTGTTGCTGCCCGCAGATTCATTCATTGGTGAGTCTGAGATGGAAACACTCAGCATGTGTTTCAAAGGTGGGAGGAAATCACAGAGATGCAGATTGGTCAGAGGTCAGGATCAAACCTTGTACCTTCTGTATGGAAGGTGAAGACCTCGACCATTAAGACAACTGGTCTCAAATGGTGACAGTTTACATGACACACCAGCACCATGCAGGAAATGGGAAAAAGGGGGTTATTGATGATGATGATGATGTTTCAAGATTCAGCAACTTCATCTCTGTCTTTTACTATCGGAAATATAATGTATAACTTTAGTACCTGTTGGTGTGCAAAAAAAAATCATGAATTTGCCCTTCCACCCTTATGGCCCACCATTCTTCAGCTATCCAAGTTTGCAAGATATTTATCTCTAAGCTATTTCTAACCAAACAGTCACACCTGTCCTCATGCCTTCATTAATAGACCAATATGTAGTACCAAGATATAATAATTTAACCCTTTCTTGTTTTCTGTCGTCCATAAGATATGTTTCCATGATGGATTCATATCGTTATATATCTCTCATTTCTTGAAAAACGTCTGTTATATGTCATGCTGAAAAACAACCCGTCTATCTTGTCTTTCCTTCCTTGAGGCTTGTTGGGAATTTTTGAATTTGGTTTGTTGGCTAGGCTTGTAGAGGTCTGCAAACTGATTGTTTCTTACTTACCTATAAACTTATGAATCAATGAATAACACATAGCCCAACATAAAAATAAAACTGTTTTCTGACTTGAGTAAGAGCTCTGTAATAGCTCCAGCCTTATTTGTAGTTCTAATATCACTAACATTTAGCACAAATATTCAAAACTACACAAACAAAAATAATTCAGTATGGCAACAACTGTTTATTAAAAGCAATTTTGTTCTCTAGTGCCTTGATCCACTGGCCTTTAAAGTGATATAAAATAAACCTTTTCCTTGTGGTATTAAATAATCAGATCAATCAACAGTTTTACAAACCTTCTTAAAGGAATAGTCATTACAAAAACATTCTCCAATTGATTTCCACATTAGTACTATAAGGGCTATAAGTTGAATTCTTTAAAATAAAAAAAATCTTTGCTTATATAATAATCGTAATTTAGTATCGTGTCTTAACTTAGACGGATGCTGCAATCAAACCATAAACTTTAGATCAGCTGCATCATGTCTAAAATCTGCAAAATATCTTGCTATTATTGGACTTGCTACCGTATGTTTTTAATTTCCCTAATATGTTCTCAAATTCTTTTTTTTTCATAACCCGCTTAATTTCTCCTATATATATCTTTTGAGATGGGCATATCAGAAAATATTTTACTCCTTCTGATAAAGAAGTTAGTGAAAAATAACACGTTTGTCCATTTAGCATGCAATCAAAGCCCTCAAGTATATATTTACATTCTTCACACATTCCACATCTTTGATTTCCCACGGAAATATGTCTCAAGTCTTTTACAACCAAATCACTCCCTTGTTTTTCCTATTATATCACTTATGTACTCTTTTATTACCTGCATTACTCCCTTTCCTGTATGCAAATTTTGGATAGATCAGTACAACCAATCTCAGTTCATCTACAATAAAACATGCCAGTTTGTCTTCACAATATTAATCTTTTTGCTTATCAAGTAATTATGCATAAATACACAAATATGCCCCTCATTTTCTATATCAGAAATTCCATTAAGGAACTTAAATGCCTCAAGTCTTTCACAACCAATTTACTTGCTCTTTCTTACCTCATAATTTCAAAACAGAGACCAATAAGACATTTTGGTATAGTCTGTAAAGTATAGTTTCTTAATAACATACTTGGTTTCTTTAAAAAACTCATAAACTTTCCCTGGATTTTAATAAGCTATTTTTTCCATGCAGGAACAGTGTACCCGCTCCTGCATGGAATATGGTGGCTGAGTGATCCAGTAAACTACGGTTGTGACATGCATGAGCCTGACTATACTGTTCCTGCACAGACACCACGGCACAATGCAGACCAAAGAGGAGGAGAAGAGTGTTCAGACCAAGGGTAACTTACCAGGGGCTACATGATGTGGAAATAGTAGAGCACTACAGAGTGGGCAGAGACATACTTCAGTAAATCATCAAGCTGTGCCGGCCTCAACTCAGATTTAGAGCCGACAGAGGAGAACCCATCCCAGTGGATACCAAGGTATGTGTAGCCTTAAGAATACTAGCTTTTCAAAGACCTACTGGGGACCATATTGGATCTCACAGGCATCTGCATCCAGAGTACTCCACCAGTTCCTGAATGCCATGCTACCACATGCCAATGAGCACATTTATTTCCCAACATCCGTGAGGAGAGGATCAACAATATGCATCTCTTCCACCATGCAACAGAATACCCGGAGGTACTGGGTGCGATAGACCACACGTACAGCCACATCAAAGCACCAAAAAGTGAACAGAGTAGGGTCTACATAAACCATAAGGGATTCCCCTCCATCAGCTGCAAGGTTGTGTGCAATGCCCAGGACATTATCGTGAATGTGTGTGCTGGTAGACCTGGAAACTATCACAACTCCCACATCTGGCATTTGTCACAGCTGTACCAGGCATTTGCCAGTGGGGGAATCCCATATGGCCATCTGGTGGGGGATGATGGCTATGCACTGGAGCCGTGGATGAAGACACTCATCAGAAATGCACACACACCCACACAAGAATGCCATAATGAGGCATATGCACAAACTAGGATCATTATAGAGTGGGTATTTGGGATGCTTAAGTCATGGTTCTGCTGCCTTGACATATCTGGTGGAGCCTTGCAGTACTCTCCAGCCACATGTGCACACATGTTCATAGTATGTGCCATGCTACACAATATGATCCTGTGGAAACAGCTGCAGCAAGAACAGCATGGGGAAGAGCCACACAGCCCACCACCATTGTTAAGGTCCCCACAGGCACAGAGGGACTCACAGGAGGTGGCCCCTGTGCCTGCTCCTGTAGGCAGATGGAGGTGTGCCCAATATGCTCAGGCCTTGGCAAAGAGGCAATGCATAGCACACACACTGACACTGTAGGGACCCCAGGGACTGACACCTGTCTCTGACTTGCACACACAGTAAAATGGATGACACACGCATCACATCACCTGTAACTTACCATATATAGGCAGTGTACTGTGTGCATTCAACATAGCTGACCCTCAAGCACTGTCCTCACAACTGCCAGAGGTACAAGGTAAGTCAGTCTTTGTAACAATAAATGAATGGATTAGTATGTTTTGGTAGCATATCTATGGTAATGCTGCATGCATGCAAGGGAATGGGGTGGCCTACTATGATAGCAGCAGACAGAACACAGCTATGTGGGACACCAGGAAATATCTGCCCAAAACTGGCCCGCCACACTATGCAGTAGTACCCAAGGTGGCAAATCCCACTGCAGTATATGTATGGGGACAACTTACTGGGGGAGCCATAGGTCACAGGCATGGATGTCAGTGTGGGAGTCCCATACCCACCCGACACACCCACACAGCAAGTCAGCTGCAGAAAACCAGAGAGAAATGTCTGGGAAAGGTACACAAATGGTGGCAATGTTGAATTACCACCCCCCCCCCCCACACACACACACACACACACACACAGACTCACACAGTGATAGCACAGCAGGACTCACAGTTGCAATAAGGCTATGAAGGCTAAGAAGTCTGAAACTCAAATGTATGCCATTACAATCTGACCTGTGCTCTTTACTGACATACCCCTAGTCCCCAAGACAGGGCACAATGGTATGGTAAATGTAACCAAAATGTAAAGCAAATATCAGCACAGTCTGTGCAAATGTGCACAGTTGACAGGTGTGCCCCCCATATACTCACAGAAATGCAGTAACATGTATGTTTGTAGGGAAATAGCAACATAGCACACATTGGCCGGGCTGTATCAATACACATGAAAATATGTTGCCTGTCCACAATATGCAGGAGTCAATGATATAGCTGTATGTGTGGTTAATACTGTCAGGATCTAGCCAGCATGTTCTCCTGGCAGTTATCTTGTACTGCCCCAGGTACAGTGCCACTTTGACAGGGCCATATGCAGATAACTGCAGTGCCAACTGTTATGCATGTCAATGATACCCGCTGCTCTGCCACTGACATACCTGGAAGTCACAGTGCCATGTGGAATATACTACACATATAATGGACATCTTAAAGGATGTGTAGCCAAAGTGCTAAGGCTTTTGTGAATATAGTGCTTTTTGGTACTGCTGCCAGTGGTTATGTTCAATAATCCTTTTTACTTATGTTTGCTTTTACATATAATGGACATGCCTGCACAGTAGAATGCACTCTGTACCCACACCCATAACTCCCAACCTCTGATAGCAAGATGTCTGGACAAGGGCAGAAATAAAAATGGAACAAAGGTACAATTATAGGCATGTGTTGTAAATATTGCCCTTACATACTGAGACAGTTGGTAGGGTGAGGGGTTTTCAGTAGTGGGAATTGTCTGAAGGTTAGGTAGTCTGAAACAGTAATGTCTGTCATTATTTTGTAACATCACTCTTCAATTATATGTAACTAACTTGCCATAAAAACACAAGTTTATGTAGACAGGATGAAACCTCTAGCCAAACACCTGGACAACCTGCCAAAAAATGTACAGGTGAGAGGTATGGCCACACAAGGATATGACATCTCAGGTTAGAAAGATACCACACAAGCAAGAGATCCCCAGCCAGTATATCACCAAGTTGCTGGACTGTTTACACAGCACATCATCACTCAACTGGCTGTAGCCACACCTCACAAATGACCTTGTCTGTCAAATATGAACATAGCTGCCCTCATAATATTGGTCTATGCATCATACAACTAGTATTCCTCTGGTAAAGCACTGTGATGATTTGAGGATGCCTGGCACTAGGTAATGACACAATACATTGCAGTGTCAGACTACAGATATGTCAGAAAATTTCTGCTAAACAAACCCAGTACACCGAGGAAAGTCATGTGTATTCCTGAGAGGTATGGCTGTAGCACACAAAACCTTGGACTGGAGTACACCTATCTCTGGAATGGAGTCCCACTCTAACTATAGAAGGCCACACTGGGCATGCTCCTACACTTAGAGAATTACAAGACATGTTGGAACCCACAGAGAATTACAAGACATGTTGGAACCCACATCGGACTATATGACTGTATTGTGTATATATGTCTGTGCATACAGACAGCTATGTACACCTTAACTGTTCCTGCACACACACATCAGATAGGATTACCCGCAGCTAGCTGTAGGTGGCCCATATGTGATATATTTGTATCTGTTGCATGATGTACACAGACATATATATGGGCAACAAATAACATATGTCAAGCATGCATACACATAGATGTAGGGAAGTGAGAGTCAGACAGTGATAGAGAGAGACACAGGGGGACACAGACAGAGTGAGTCACACACATGGATACCCTAAATGGCATACAGTGATGTCCTGCTGTGGACAGTGGCATACCAGTTGTAAACAGTTGAATGTGCCAGCATAAAAGGTGAGCCCTGTTGTGTAATAGTACTGAGGTTGGGTTTATAATATCGCATGACCTGTGTGTGTGTGTGTGTGTGTGTGTGTGTGTGTGTGTGTGTGTGTGTGTGTGTGTGTGTGTGTGTGCGCATGTGCGTGTGTGTGTGTGTGTGTGTGTGTGTGTGTGTGTGTGTGTGTGTGTGTGTGTGTGTGTGTGTGTGTCCATAGGTCTAAGTATTAGGTGACTGCTCCCATTCAGTATATTTCACATTGCCCTACTTCACAAAATCTGCTGCTGTCATTCACCTTAAAAGTACCATTGGACACCTATTGCCCCTATAATCTCTGTAACATGTTTAATAACTGTGTAACACTATAGTACAAATAACTAGATAGGTAGGGGTTCTAGTCTCAATACTAGCAATGGTGTGTGCAGGAGTGAGGGAGTGTGTGTTTGTAGGTGAAACAGTTTTAGGCCATTCCCACCCACAACACTTCCCCATGCCCCACTTTATCAGTCCTGCTGAAGTCATTCCCCTTATCAGCACCTTTGGCCAGTTGTCAGCCCAGTAAGTTCCGTCTCATGTCTGATAACTGAGTAACATTATAGTACAAATCCCTAGATAGGTAGGGGTTCTACTCTCAGATCCGGCAAATGTGTGTGTATAAGTGTGTAAGTGTGTATGTTTGTCTTTATCAGTCCTGCTGATGGCATTCCCCTTATAAGCACCTTTGGCCAGTTGTCAGCCCAGTAAGCTCCATAGCACATGCAATAACTGTGTAACACTATAGTACAAATCACTAGATAGGCAGGGGTTCTACTCTCAGATCTGGCAAATGTGTATGTGGAGCTGTAAGTGTGTATGCTAGCTCTGTAGTGCATGTGATAATGGCATAACACTATAGCACAAATCAATAAATAGGGAGGGATTCTAATATCAATGCTGGCAAGTGTGTGTTATACCATTTTGAGTTGTGTACCACCCTGTGTGTGTTATACCATTTTGAGTTGTGTACCACCCTGTGCACTTCCCATCACCCTACCTTACAAGGCCTGCTGATATCATTCACCTTAGAAGTACCGTGGGACAAGGTGAATACATATAAACTCCATGGCACATCTAACTGAGTAACACTATAGTAGAAATAACTAGATAGCTAGTGGTTCTAATCTCAATACTGGCAACTTTGTGTGTGTGTATGAGTGTGTGTGTGTGTGTGTGGTGTGTGTGTGTGTGTGTGTGTGTGTGTGTGTGTGTGTGGGCTGAGAATCATATCGTGTGTGAGTTATACCATTTTCAATTGTGTACCACCATGTACTCTTCCAATCACCCTACTTTCCAAGGCCTGCTGATGTCATTCACCTTAGAAGTACCTTTGGAAAAGGTGAATTCATAAAAGCTCCATGACACGTCTGACAACTGTGTAGCACTATAGTAAAAATAACTAGATATGTAGGAGTTATAATCTCAATACTGGCAACTGTGTGTGTGTTTGGGTGACAATAATATCCTGTGTGGGTTATACCATATTGATGTATGCACCATCCATGCCTGTTTACCATCTTCCAATGGCATTACTTTATATAGATTGTTAATGGCATCTGCCGTACATGCAGCATGTTACATGTTCCAGAGATAGGTGTACTCCAGTCCAAGGTTTTGTGTGCTACAGCCATACCTCTCAGGAATACACAGGACTTTCCTCGGTACAGGCCATACCAGTCACCTGCACAGAAATCTACAGAATATCTGGATGTTTGCAACCCATATGTGGTCTGTGTCCCCTAACAAAGGCCATGTATGTGATATTGTTGCCATATAGGTTACAGTTACTGTACTGATACACATGCCAGCATCAGATATCATACCTGACTGAAACATCATGCTGATAAAACATCTGTTACCCTATCACTTGTCCAGGCTTGTAGGAGCAATTGCTGACTCCAGCTGCTATTTCTGGTGGGTTATCTCACCATCCATGAAGGCATTCAAACATTACATGTTGTAAGAAGTAGTGGATTATGCCCCATGCATATAATCTATGTGGGGCATGTCATTTGTATGTAGCACTATAGTACAGTAAAGTGGATATGTAGGTTTACAAATCTGTCTATTGTCAACTGTGTTTGTGTTACTGTGTGCACATCCCATGTGTCACTCTTTACTGTTTGTATGCAAAGGATATATTATTTTATCTCCCTGTTACACCCTGTGAACTCAGGAATACATACCACAAACATGTCACACACAGTACTATGCATGCCCTCACCAAATGCATCAGGGTTGAGTGCATGGAAAAGAAATTGCAGGGACAACAGATGCTGACATGTGAATCTGTTGCAGTCAATCTAATGGCTAAACTTGTGAGGGACCTGCTGACAGTACTCCAGTAACCTGTCCCATATGTATGAGCCTGGAATACCCCACAACACTGAGGTGACATGTCTAAAGGCTACCTGTCTGTGGCAAGGGGTATGTACACAAGGTCACACTGTCTGACAACAGTGTCCATCACACACTGTTGCATGCATACACACCTGGTAAACACACATATAAAGCTGTACCTTGACTATGAAACAGTTGGTGTATTTCCACTCTGCCATATTCCATGTTGATAATGTCTACAGGGCCACAGCCTGCAGACACACAGACACCTGGACCGTAAACAGAATACAGCATGTCAGACTACATTCAGTCGGTGGTACTAATAGCAATAATGCATCATGGCTAATAAGGTACATGCACCTTTATGTGGACCCATAACAAATGCAAGCAGACAGCACCTTACACACTATATTCACACAGTGCATCATATCCATATTAGCCTGTCCCTGCATCGATGGTATGGATGACCGTTATGTGGCACAGGTATCATCATATGCACAGAGTGTGGTGTGGGTTTGCCAGAGGCCTAGGCTGGGCCATACGGTTGACATCCATGTGTGTGTGTTTGGAGGGGTATCCTATAGATGGGCTGTGCAGAGATGCTGTGTGTGTGTCTGGAGGTGATCTGCCTGTGATACAGCTGTGTGTGTATGCATGCACACAGTCACACCATGTGGTTGCTCTACACAGGGGAATGTTGGACAGCTGTGCACCGTACATAGCAGGGTGTCCAGTTCACTGTCTCTGGCCACAGACACATGAACTGGTCCTGCCAGGGGTCTCACTGTCACCACCAGGCCAAAGGCCAGATGTAGTACTACTTCCAGATGGTGACTGTTCTCTGCTGGATCTGTGTCCCTGATGGGACTGGCCAGGATCACATGCCCATGACCTGCTCTGTTTGTGATGTGGACAGCAACCCCCCTTTGGTAGTGCTGGTGACACTTCCACTACAGGAGTCTGAAGGTGCATGGCCCCGTAGACTCTCAGCTGATGTTGGTGCTGACCTACGTCCATGTGGCTGGTGCCCATCTCCCACCACACACTCTAGCACAGATATGCCATGGTCGAGGATTGCCAAGGTCTCACCCCATCTATTCATGACCTCAGTATTTTGGCATGTGGCCTCAACAAGGTCATGTATGTCGCCATGTTAATCAGGAAGAGTTGCATCCACCTCCCTGAGCATTTGTCTGGTGTTGCATTCACTACATGCCCCAGATACTGAAATCAAATTAGATTATATTGAAAAAGAACTGTGAAAACTGGATCCAAACAAAGTGCAGGGAGGAGACGGAATATGTAACAATGACCTGAGAACACTTAAGCAAGAACTTGCACTGCCATTACATATATTATTCACTAGGTCATATAAATATGGGGAGATTCCTCAAGATTGGAAACATGCACTTATTAAACATGTCTATAAGGGAAAGGGGAGTAGGACAAACCCAGAATCATATAGACCCTTAAGTCTACTTTCATGTTGTGGAAAAATAATGGAGAAGGTAATACTGGATAAGTTATTGTCAGAACTGGATAGGTTGGGACTTGAAACCATATATCAGCATGCATATGTTGAAAATAGATCTATTACCACCTGTAACATGATGTTCTATAACAATATAATAACAGCTATGAATGAAAAATTGTGCTGTGATGTAATTTAAATAGATTTAACTTCAGCATTTGACAGGGCCATGCACAAAACACTGATCAATAAATTAGTACAACTGGGTATTAATGTACTGGGGTCTACATTAAATCACTGAATGCTTAAAAAAGTGAACAGTGTTTAATCGACCCTATGTATGTGAAAGCTTACAATATCGAAGTGTCAGAACAGTGATTTTTTCCAAGGGGAAAAAAATCGCTATTCCAGCAAACAAAAAAAAAATCAATTACAAACATTACATTAAGTGGGGGCTCTGCCCCCCACAGCCCCCTACTTAAATATACTAACTCTGAGACCACACTACAGTGCCAAAATGGCAAAGCACCGAAGCGGCCAAGCAAATTCTTCCCCATGGAAAGAATTTGCTTAACAGCCGCTTTGATATTTTGCCATTTCAGTCTTTTCAGTTCGACCAAGATGCATTCGAAAGAATACGTCTTCAGTCTTCTAATATAGACCCGATGTACTGTTGATAAGATAGATAGCTACATGGCTTACAAATAGGATATGGCAAGTATCATACACCAACTAGACGGGTGAAATCCTTGGTTACAGTCAATGTGTTCTACAGGGCTCTGTACTAGGCCCTTCCTTGTTTAGATTGTATCTTTCAGACCTTACTTTTTCATCTGAGGTGTTGTTCTACAGTCTATATGCTGACAACCTGAAATTGGGTAAACTGATTACAAGTGTTACAGATATAGGCATGTCTGCAAAAAAATTTGACTAAAAACCAATTACTTTAGAGAATAGGAGTAATAGGTTTATAAAAAAAATCGCAAGCAGATTTGGGGAATTTGGGACATAAACTGAAGGTGAATATTTAATACAGTGCACAGTGACTGAAACTGTAGACTGGGAAAGAACTGTGCATATAGATTCAATATGAGTTTTTGGTTTTTTTTCTAATCATATCAAAATATGCTAATTATAGTTATATAATAGAAAAAAAAAAAAAAGAATAAATCAAACTTAATGAAGTCATTGTTTGTTAGTTACATTAAACCAAACTTGAGTATGGAAATACAATATATGGATGGAAAGGAAACAACAAACTGGAAAGAATAAAGCAAAAGAATACACAATAAATATACTATGGGCATCCATGGATGTGAACATATTAGTTAAGACTAAAGACTCTTCTTACAGATATTTAAGGAGATCTTATTCAGGTATATAGCATTTAGGGACAACTGCCTCTGAGAATGTTTAGGGGTTATCAAAAGTAAAGAAAAAATCATCATAACCCATGTAATGTAGAAGATTCTATAGGAATGAAAGTGTACTAACTGGTTTCTCTGATGAGTAACACTGCTTGGAACAACAGACCAACAAATAACAAAGCAAGCACTAGTTTAGATATTTTTAAGAACAGCCTGGACATTTATTATTAACAAGTGTTTTGGTTTTTGGCATAGTGGCAAGTTACTTTGTGCTATGCTTGAGCATTTGTATGTATTGTATGTATGTAATATCCATGACCTTCATGACGCCCATCTGGTGACACATTTCAAAACATTGATTTTCTTCTGGTGAAGACATTATTTTATGGATTTTGATGTATGGTATGGGTCATTGTTGTGTTGTGTGGAAAGGTGTAAGTCCTCTCAATCTGCAGCTTTCTAGCAGACACATGAAGATTTTGAGCCAAAAGGGACTGGTATTTTGAACTGTTCCTAATCCCCTCCACCTTGGCTAAAGGCCCATTTCCAGCTTATGAACAGCAATTCCCAAAGCAGGACACTGTCATCACCATGCTTCACCACGGGGATGGTGTTCTTTTGGTGATGCATAGTGCTGTTCTTGTGCCAAACAAACCTTTTGGTATTGTGGCCAAAAAGTGCAACCTTGGTCTCATTACACCATAACATATTTCCCCACATGCTATTGGGAGACCTGATGTATTTTTCTGAGAAATTCGTCAGATTGGATGTTGTTCTTTGTGTGAGAAGGCTTCCATCTTCCAAACCTACCCCATAGGCCAAACATGTGGAGAATATGGGAAATTGTTGTCACATGTAGTACACAACTGGTACTTGCCAGAAATTCCTGCAACTCCTGTAGTGTTGCTGTAGGTCTCCTGGCAGCCTCCCTAACCAGTTTGGGTCTTGTCTTTTCCACATATTTGAAGGGATGTCCAGTTCTTTGCAATGTCACTGTTGCCCCATATTTCCACCACCATTTGATAACTGTCTTCATTGTGTCCCATGGCATATGCAATGCTGTGGGAATGTGTGTGAATCCTTTTCTGGGCTGATACCTTTCACAAATGAGATCCCTTTGCTGCTTTGTAAGCTATATGTGAACTATTGTTGTTGCTGTAGCAGGCAGCTGAGTAAATTTAGGATAATCGTGGTAGGACACCTGAGCATTATTTGCTGTTAATCAAAGAGTCTCTGTAATTGATGGCAGGTGTGTACCCAAGAAGATGTAATGCTGTAATAATATCAAAAGCTACTGCAACACAGTATTAGCTTCGGCCTGTGCACATGTATGTATCCAGCTTCTTGTAAGTTTTTTATATGTCGTAGTTGTTCCCCTAACAGATTTGTTTGTTTTGCAATTGAATTGTACAGGTTATAGGTCACAGGAAAGGTTGGAAAGGCTTAGAAATGTTTTATTGTGCTCTCATTCTTGTATATCTCAAATATCTGGCATTGTAACAGGTGTGTGTACAACATTTATATGCACTGTATAACACTAATTTATAAAATATGTCCCTAGTTTTGGGCATTTTTCCCCCTATTTTGTCAGTCTTTGTCCAGATTTCTTGCAATGGCAGGTTGTGAGGTATGCTACAAATATGTGACATCTCCTGCAAATAGGCCCCTGTGATGACCACTGTGATGCAATGCAGTTAACCCCACCACAAGTGAACATGCAGATATTGCAAAATGGCTGAGAGTAAGAGTTGTGTGCATGGTCATATGCATGACCTTAACATGCCTGAGGTACTGGTGAGCCACAACACGAAAATCCCATACTCACCGGCTTCAGGCTGCTGTCCCACATGCAGACCAGTGGGACCTATGTAGTTGTGGGGGAGAGATATTGTCGGCAGACTCACATTTGGCATTGGTACAAGATGAATGCTACATGTCTGCACAGGTATAGTACAAGCTATGATAGTACACAATTTGTTGTCAATCACCATATATGTGCACTTGTGTGTATTACTAAACCCTGGCCACAAATGCAGTATGAACTGACATATGCATCTAGATACTCTATAGAAGACAGTCTGACTGCTACATGATTAAATTGATGTGCACTGTGGCCTTGCCTGGACGCTCCTCGCCTGTTGCCTGGGTGCCACCCACCTCCACTACTTGTATTTCATGTGTTGGCTTTTGTGTGGGGGCTGCCCCAAGGTTGGCAAAGAGTTCTTCTATTGCCATAAGTGGGGCCTCTGTGGCTGGACCCCCACCTGCAGCAGTACAGTCCCTAGCCATGGCAGCAGCCCTTTGCTAGGTAGAACGTATCAGGTCAGTTGCTCGATGCCTGACCTGATCGCATGTGCGGCCATGGTGGTCCAAGGTGTTCACTCTGTGGGCAAGGTCATTCCACAGGGCAGTCCGCTCCCACAGATTGTGTTGGCTCCAGCCAAACAGCACCACATGGTACTGTATTATTGCATCAGTGATAGCTGCACTCTCCTTTGAAGTGTATGCTGGCTGACGCTGCATGCCACCTGGAAGACATAAATAGGCAAACACATCTCAGGACCTCAAATATTGCCCAGAGTTATTTACAGAGTTATTTGCAGAGCCAGCATATCAATATTGCCTATCAGTAGCCACCACTTACAACCACATCATACCCCTATCATCTAGCAGCACAGTATGAACCTGCATTGCACTCCTGGTCCTGATGTGTCATGTTCCCCCCAATGAGGGCCAGTACATTGCATAAACCACCAATCATGAGTCACGTTAGTGTAGAGGGATGATAGTGGCCATCTTCCTTGCAGATGGGATGTCAATGGTGCTCAGGCTTTGCTTGCATACAGTGTGTAATGGAGCCAGAAGTATATGCATGAGTTCATGCAGAATGCAGACAGGAATGTTATCAGGTCCAATGGAGACTTGCTTTTGTTGACTTTGATTAGGCAGTATGCACCTGCTCTCTGATGATGAGGAGAGGGGTGTGGGTGCTGTGCATATCCACCTACACTGACGGTGAGCCAGGGGGGGTGATGTTTGCCCTAAACCAGTCTGCAGCAGGTTGGCTATAGCTATGGTGTGTTTGTATGTGGTGTGATTGTCCACCATTACAGGGTGTGTTGGGTTGTTGCCTCTGAGATTACAGACATATGTGAAGACAGCCTTGTGATTGCCCTTGGTGGACGTGTCCAATTTGTACTCATAGTTAGCCTTACAGTAATCCACCTGTGACCTTATATGCTCATTCAAAGGTTGACTTGCTGCCAAGTTCTTGCCTGTTCCTACTTTGCCCTGTACGGCCAATATAGTGACCAATTATGTGATGTTTGCATTGTTGCTGTCCAGCAAAGGAGATTACTCTACTTTGATGGAGACAGGTTTTACAAGTAATGTATTGCTGAGTCCATACAGCTATGTAGGCGGTCATATAGCTGTTTGCAGTAGGCATGGACACAAGGTCATAACACAGTTGGACACCTCTCCAATTTCGACCTGATAATCATGCTTATTCTAGTACCCATGTCTGTGTCAGGCAATCCAGCAACCAGTATCTATAGAAATCTATCTCTTTTGGATGCACAGAAACTAAGATTACACACATGTACAACATGTACAGCTTATTTACTGAACCTTTTGCATCCTATGTCTGTTGTTATGAGGCAGAAACATACACCTACTCATACATACATTTGCACAGGTAATACCTGATATACATTTCTGTTCTATGTCAGTATGGCACACTATATCTACAGTCTTGCTGCTCAGTCATTCCTGTCAACCTGTTAAAACAGGACATCTGGAAGATGCCACACATACATGGTGGGCAATGGGCCAAAATTAGTGATGCTTTCTTAATATTGCTGTAACACACTTAAATCATTTGATAGCACAGTAGCCTTTGCATTCACAGACATACCCTGGAGGATGTCCGACGCTCATATGGCAGGAAGAGTAGAGAAAGGCTAGGAGTATGGTACTGAGGGTAGGAACTTTTAATGTTGGCAGTATGACTGGTATGGGGACAGAGCTAGCTGATATGATGGACAGAAGGAAGGTTGATATATTGTGTGTGAAAGAGACCAGGTGGAAGGGGGGTAAGTCTATGTGTATCAGAGTTGGGTCCAAATAGTTCTATCATGGTGTGGATGGGAGGAGAAAAGGTGTAGGGGTTTTTGGAGGTTAAAAGAGTGTCGGATAGAATGATGTGAATGAAGCAGGAAATTGATGGTGTAATGATGACTGTTGTTGGTGCATATGCTCCACTAGTAGCGTGTGCAATGGATAAGATAGAAACATTTTGCAGTGAGTTGGATGAAGTGGTGATGACTGCACCCAAGAGTGAGAGAGTGGTGACTGGAGCAGATTTCAGTGGGCAGGTTGGTGAAGGGAACAGAGGGAATGCGGAAGTGATGGATAGCTATGGTGTTAAGCAAAGGAATGCAGAATATGAGATGGTGGTGAAGTTTGCAAAATGGAAGGATATGGTTGTGGTGAATACATATTTTACCAAGACAGAGGAGCATAAGGTGACATAAAAGAGTGGAGGAAGATGCACACAGATGGATTATCTCCTATGCAGGAGGGCTTGTTTGAAGGAGATTGGAGACTGTAAAGTGGTGACAGGGGAAAGTGGAGTTAGGCAGCATGGAATGTTGGTCTGTGTAATGACAGTGGTGATCAAGTAGAGGAGGAGGAGTGTGAGGGCACCACCAAGGATCAAATGGTGGAAACTGAAAAAGGGTGATTGTGAGGTTGAATTCAGGGAAAAGTTAAGGCAAGCAGTGGGTGACAGTGAAGAGTTACCAAATATCTGGGTAACTACAGCAGAGCTAGTAAGGGTGATGACTAGAAAGGTGCTTGATGTGACATCTGGACAGAGGAAGGAGGACAAGGAGACCTGGTGGTGGAATGAGGAAGTACAGGGGAGTATACAGAGAAAGTTGTTGGCTAAGATGAAGTGGGATTGTCAGAGAGATTATGATAGTAGACAGGAGTATAAGGAGATGAAGTGCATGGCAAAGAGAGAGAGGTGGTGAAGGCTAAGGATGAAGAATATGAAGGGTTGTATGAAAGGTTGGATACTAAGGATGGAGAATAGGACCTGTACTGATTGACCAGACAGAGGAACTGAGCTAGGAAAGATGTGCAGCAGATAAGGGTGACAAAGGATAATGAGAGAAATGTACTCACAAGTGAGGAGAGTGTATTGTGCAGATGGAAAGAATACTTTGGGGGGCTGTTGAATGAAGAGAATGAGCAAGAGAGAAGTTGGATGATGTGAGTATGGCGAATCAAGAAGTACAATGGATTAGCAAGGAGGAAGCAAGGATAGCTCTGAAGAGGATTAAGAATGGAAAGGCTGTTGGTCCAGATGACATACCTGTGGAAGCATGGAGGTGTTTAGGAGAAATGGCAGTGGTATTTTTAACCAGATTGTTTAATGTAATCTTGGAAACTGAGAGGATGTGTGAGGAGTGGGAAAAAAGTGTTTTGGTACCGATTATAAGAATAAGGATGATGTACAGAGCTGTAGTAACTACAGAGGGATAACAGTGATCAGTCACAGCATGAAGTTATGGGAAAGAATAGTGGAAGCTAGGTTAAGAAGGGAGGTGAGGATTAGTGATCAGCAGTATGGTTTCATGCCAGTAAAGAGCAGTACATATGCGATGTTTGCTCTGAGAGTGTTGATGTAGAAGAGAAGGTCAGAAGGAGTTGCATTGCGTCTTTGTGGAATTAGAGAAAGCATATGACAGGGTACCTAGAGAAGAGTTGTGGTATTGTATGAGGAAGTCAGGACTGGCAGAGGAATATGTATGAGTGCTACAGGATATGTACAAGGGTAGTGTGACAGTGGTGAGTTCTGCTGTGGGATTGACAGGTGCATTTAAGTTGGAGGTGGGATTACATCAGGAATCAGTACTGAGCCCTTTCTTATTTGCAGGGGTGATGGATAGGTTGACAGGCAAGATCAGACAGGAGTCCCCGTTGACTGTGATGTTTGCAGATGACATTGTGATCTGTAGTTAAAATAGGGAAGAGGTTGAGGAGACCCTGGAGAGGTGGAGATATGCTCTAGAGAGGGGAGGAATGATGATCAGTAGGACTAAGACAGAATATATGTGTGTGAATGAGAGGGAGGATAGAGGAATGGTGAGGAGAGTGTCAGGAGTGATTTGTGACAGATGAGTACCATTAAGAGTGAGAGGGAAGGTCTACAAGAGGGTAGTGAGACCAGCTATGTTATATTGGATGGAGACAGTGGCATTCACAAAAAAGCAGGACACAGAACTGGATGTGGCAGAGTTAAAGATGTTAAGATTTTCACTGGATGTGATGAGGGTGGACAGGATTAGGAATATGTATGTTAGAGGGTCAGACCAGGTTGGACGGTTTGGAGACAAAGCCACAGAGTAGCAGGATTATGTTGGTTTGGGCATGTGCTGAGGAGGGATGCTGACCATATTGGGAAAAGGATGGTAAGGATGGAGCTGCCAGGAAAGAGGAAAAGAGGAAGGCCTAAGATAAAGTGTAGAGATGTGGTAATAGAGGACATGCAGGAGTTTGGTGTGACAGAACAAGATGCAGAGAACAGGAAGAAATGGAGACAGATGATCTGCTGTGGAGACCCCTAACAGAAACAGCCAAATGAAAGAGAAAGAGATGTTATAATGTTAGTCTTCACCCATTGCCAAGTATTTGACAGACATAACACAACTTTTTGAATAATTGACTACAAATATGAGGCACGCATATGGTCAGTGTGTACAACACTCGACAGTTGAATGGCATGAGCTCAGTATATCACAAGTAGTTTAACACACACATCTGCAACAGTAGTTTACTATGCAAATACCCTGTATAGGTCTCTAACATTTCTGAGACAAACATGTATATCATAGTTGTATTCACAATTAACATATGGATATCTATGACATCCCAGTAGCTGGCCTAGCAGTGTCACAGTCAGTCTTGTTCAACACACACTACAGTAGTATTCATATGTGAGCCATCCTTTTCTGGAGTGACTCAGGGGACTGAGCTGTGATGTATGTCACTGCAGACAGACACAGATGCTATGGCCATAGGTTCTGATTAGCAATATATCAGTACAGCAAGTCTTGTTGAGACATATTTGTTGAACTTCCTATTTCCCATTATTACATACCCCTACTGCATTCCATTACATGCTTACTTGTTTGACATACCATTATTTTTTTCCAAGTATGGTTGGTTGGATTCCAATATGTGTTGTTTAGTTGGTTTGTCTGCCTGTTTCTCTCTCTCTCTCTCTCTCTCTCTCTCTCTCTCTCAGATGTATGGTATACATCTGTTTTGCATAGCCATCAGCTTGCCTTTTGTAGGTAATGCTCAAGAGCAGCCAATGGTCTGTGCACCGATTGGTGTCCCCCACTTGCTAACTGCATGCAGAACAGCTGGGGTGTTATTCCTATAATCAATGGCATGGAAACACACTCCTATAATTGAGTACTTCATGTGGGCATTGCCCCTTTTTCTTGCCTGTGAGGAGGACTTCATGGAAGTGTGTGAACAACAGCATCACAGAGGGTAGCTGGAAATACATCTTACAATGAAAATTGTGGAGACAGCCCAATAAACTGGGAGAGAATGTTCCAGACATAGGGACAGAATGTAAGTATTGCTATTATACAGTTGAATTAATGCTAGTTTAACAGGGTGTGTGTGGACATGGCTTTTCTGCATGATTTTAAGTCTGACAATGCTATGTGGTTGACATAACTCTCAGCTGTAGGGCTATCAGCCAAATGCCCAGATTTTGGACTCTCATGTTTGGTATGCCCCTCAGATATTTTTTGTCTTTGGAAAATCAGTAGCATACTGTGGGGATTGCAGTCAGTAAATAATATCATCCATTTGTGTTTCTGACTTCATATCCCTCAGAAAAGATATGTTACAACAAACTCTGTTACACCAGCAACTATGTCAGTTTATAACAACAATATTTTACATATGCCTCTGTTTTGGGGCCTCTGTCACCCAAGTATGTCAGGCTTTGTCTAGATGTCATGCAGTAAGAAGTTGATAGGTAGGGCATTATTTAGTGCCTTCATTTCTGATACCATCCCAGTGATGTCTCAGAATGCCAGACAGGTAATGTGTAAGAGGCCTAATATATGAAGACAAAGCCTGGACATACTGTGGGGACTCTGAACAGTTGAAAGATCTGTGTATTTCTGGGAATTTTTGACAGACTGTCAGGATTGTGTAGCAGTGTAGTGTGTCAATGTTATTTGGCTAGTGTAGGGAGGGGGTAGATGTATGTGTTATGGCTCCTTTTCAATCTGACTGTGCTGCTCCAATTTCTGGTGGTCTATCAGCTGTATATGTTTGAAGGGGCAGACTGAGACATGCCACATACCATGGTCATACGTCATTCTACACTGTGAATTGTGCCAATATATGTAGGAGTAGTATGTGAGTGGCAAACATGATGAGATGTTTTGGTTCACACAGTCCTTATACTCTACTGTTCGTTTGGCTTACTGGTATGTTACTATGACTGTGGTGAAATTGGTTGTGGGTATGCACTTTCACATTAGTGTCTGTTTTTCAGTGCTGTTACATCCCTGTAGTGCCTGATATATTTGCAAATACATGTGTAATTCCCCATAGAGGATTTGGGTTAGTGTTGTGTCAGTCTGACTGTAGTTTGGATGGTGCTTGGTGACATGCTTAGCAGCTGAGTGTAGTTTCCCTAATGTGATGTTATGTCTTGCTATTTGTAGGATGTACTGTTGCCTGGGCCACATAAGTGTTGTGTATTTCTGACACATCAGTGGGATGATGTGAGGATTTAAGTCACTAACTAGTGACAAGTAATGAGTGTTGGATTTGTGCAATTTCAGTCAATATATGTTAGGACAAACAGAAGGGTGTTACTGTAGCAACTGTGTTAGCTTATCTACAACAGTATTTCAGATAGGTCCCTATTTTCATGGCTTTCTCCCCCCACTTTGTCTGGCTTGGTCCAGATTCATTGCACTAAGGGGTTCTGAGCATACCTCTCGACTGGCCGTATTACTTCAAAATGTCCAGGTTTATTGCTCATATTTCTGGTCTGCTCCACATATTCATTATTTTTATTTCCCTGGTAAATCACTATGATGATCTGAGGATTTCTGTTAGTAAATGATAACATGCATTTCAGTTTCAGAACTCACATCCTTCAGAACATGTATGCTGAAACAAACCTTGTCACTCTGGCAACATTTATAAGAACAATATTTAAAATATGTCCCTAGTTTTTGCCCATTGCCCCCCATTTGGACAGCCTTTGGCCAGATCTCTTCCACTAAGAGGATGAGAGGTATGGTTTTGAGATATAACTCCACTACATGTTATGAGCATATATATATATATATATATTTTTTTTCCATACATATATATATATATATTACATGTATATATTTTATATGTATATCTCTATTCCATATATATGCATGTGTATATCTATATATACAAAACCTGACTGATTCTACAGGATCCTTGTCCTACTGTTGAATGACTCAACTGCATGATATGTTTGAAAAACATCAGCAATCCCTGCAGCTCATATATTGTAGTAGTATATTGCTCTGACTATGGTGTAGAGGGCCCTGGGTTTAAGACTTGACAGGGCTGATTATTTTGTTACTAGGCAGAACAGTGGCTGAAGGAAACAGTGATTAAAGCAGTTTTAAGCAGTTGTAAGTGGGTTTGAGTGTGTTTGAGCAATGCTAAGTGATGCTAACATGCAATTAACCACACAGATGCTTAATCTATACTGGCTTCACTTAGCATTGCGCAAAATTGCTTACTCATATTTACACCTGTGCTAATTTCTTTAAAAGAAAAGAAGAAGTGGTGAAAAGAAAGTGGTGAAAAAGGGGCACACAGAGGCAAAAACAATGTGAAATATAGCTAGGGATGTGCAGGACAGGTGTAGTGAAGGTCCATAGCTGTCATTTCTTATACAGCAACAGCTGTGCATTTGTACAGAATTTGGAGATGAATTTGGACACTCAAATCCCAGAGAGAGGGGTGTGGATGACAGAAATGTGTTGCCATGCCAATTGGACCAGATTACATGTGTCCAGTGGATATGAGTGCAAAATGGACAGCTATGTATAGGGCAATATTTTTTTGGGACAAATGCCCTTTTCTTTTTTTAAGTTGAGAGTGGGATGTTGGGGAAGGATTGTAGGTACATCTGGGGAGGTAGGTTGGGTATGGAGACAGTCAAGGCAGCAGACAGGAGTAGTATATGACACATGAGGGGGGTAAACACATTTTATGGGGAGGTTGGTTGGGAATCTGAAGCTCATGGGCCCCATATGATTACAGTGGGACTGAGATCCCCATCCATGGGCAGTCACCACTGCACCTTCACTGCCCCAAAGGTGCCTGTGTTAGGGGCTAGACAGGAGGGGCAGCCTGCCCATCAATGTGCACCAGGTGGCCCTCAATCTGGTGCAGCTGCCCTCCAAACTCGAATCAAAGGGTGCTGTGCACCAAACCCCAGACATGACTGTGGGTGACAGCCACCTGTCCATGCCCACTCCTGGGGGGATGGCAGACTCCATCCCCTGTGGTGGTTCCACCTGAAGGTAATGCAGGAGCAGCAGATGAGGGAGATCTGGATTGAGTCCCAGACATGCTGGGGTCTGGTTCCATGGCCAGATGAGGTGGGACAGGTGGATCTGCTTGGATCTATCTTCCCAAATGCACTATGGAGTTGAGGGTTTACAAAATATGTTGGTTATTCATAAATAACACATTTCAAGATTATTTATAACAGCATGCATGGGTGTTCCAATTAACCCCATAAAACAGATTTGAAACAGTTGCATAGCAAACAAAACACATGCATAAATGGAGCAGCAGTATGCATCGTAACAGCATGCAAGTAACATTGAACAAGATATGTTAACATGCAAGCAATCAAACATATTAACAATATGATAACACACGTCCCAACATTAGGGTTGGAGCACAACATACCCGTAGTATATGAGTAATAATTATTTATGCAGATGTGGGGGGGGGCAGAAAATCCATTAACAAATGTTTATGCTTCTATTTTCCACAACAGTACTGCTCAATACTCTGTGGATCTGCCCTCACTTTACATCTACCTATGGCCATAGCTTCTGTAGTACAAACATACCTATTAAACTGTCAGCCTGGAATGGTATGTGACAATTCTGTGCACATGACTAGAGGGCACTTGTACATGTCAGGGATACATATCTGGCACAGGAGGGGTACCCTAAACTGCTGTTATGTGAGTGTGCTACTGGCATACGTCAGCTGGTTTCCTATCTGTGTCCAGGATTATTTGCAGCAGTGACCAATAGCTGTGACAGCGTAACACTTGAAAGACATGCATCAGAAACATACCTCTCAATCTTTTAGAGCATGACATCTGGACAAAGCCATACATAAGAGTGGGACAAAGGCTCATAAATATGGACAATGTTTAGATATTGCTCTTACAAACTTAGAAAGTTGATAAAATAACAGGTTTTGCATTTGCATGGCTTTTCTGATGGATATGACGTCTGACACTTGTATGTCTATCATTATTTTCTAACTTCAGTCTAGAATGGTTTGCCACTGATTTGCCATGACACCACTACTTCATGTAAAACAGACCATAAATCTGAGACAAATATCTGGACATTCATTAAATATCTGTACAGTTGAGAGGTATGATTCGAAAAGAGTGTATATTGTATGTACCTACACTGCTCACATTTGCAGGCATGTGGTGGGACAATTGGACAGTTGCACACAGTTTATTAGTATACCCTTCATACAGCTACTGGCAACATTTACTTACCTGCAAAACCTGTGGGGAAAATATCTTAGTACTACCTGTTTTTTCATTTATTCCTGATTCCTTGTGTGTAGATATGCACACATCTTAGTACCACTCCCTGGATTTGAACCATGCCTGGGTGTACAAACTTAGCAACTAATCAATTTCTCATCACACTGAGCTACTGGGGAACTGCTGTCTTTTGTTTCAATGGTTTTTCCCTAACAGTCTCTTGGTTAGACAGTCTGAACTTGTAATTCTGTGATGCATGCATGACAGATAGTATTGTACTCTGCATTGCTCCTTTGCATTACTGCAACCTGAAAAGCAAAGGCTAACACAAGGCAATTTTGCATGGTACACACATTGATACTTGACATATTACTATTCAGGGTTCAGATCTTAGTGCAGTATATACTTCACATTTAATTTATATCTCGTTTTACAGCTACACATCTAAGGTTTCTCCTAACAGCTTGTTCACAGATGTACCTCAGTTAATGTATGCTGTCACTGCCATATTTGCTGTGAAGAACTTGCATACATTAATAACACCAATGTTGTGTCTTTCGGCTTTTCCCGGTTAGGGGTTGCCACAGTGGGACTCCAGTCCGCTAATGATTGGCAGTAGATTTTTATGTGCCGAGTTGCCAGCTCTGACGCACAACCTTCAATGAAGGTACGCCCATTCACGCATGTCTCCACACAGAAGATGCTCTAGCTGAGAATCGAACAGGACAACGACTTACTGTTAGGCGACAACGCTACTGCAGCACCACCACCGCAAAAGTCCAATCAGTGGTAGAAATAAACCAATAAATCAAAAAACACTGTGTAGGCAGAATGAGAGACCAAAGGCAAAAAACACCTTCTTTAGTGAAAAAATGCTTTAAAGTCACTCATGTCTCAAAGAGACTTCATCAGGATAAAATTCAGTACACATTTCCACATTATATACTATCCAAATAAAACAATTAACACTTCATTAAGACTTAATTTGATTAAAACATCAGTTTTAAGAACTATGGTTATTAAGCATATCTAAACTAAAACCTTAACGTAAAATTATAATAAGAAAAAAGAAGAAAATAAACCATGTCATAAGAAAACTGTAAAACATTTTATATTTAAAGATTATCTCTTACCTTGAGTCTCCTACTTTTTAGAAAACATTTAATATTGATAGTCTCATTTAGACCTGGCAATCTGTCCACTGCTAGTTTAAATTGCCACAAGGCCTCTCGATGCTCTATGCTATGTTTAAAGCTACTACATCTTAGATCTACAGGCACTTTTTCCAAAATGGAAAACAAAGCTTTTTTATAATCATGACATTTAAGAGTATGCTTATATAAGGCATTGTTCATGTTTTTAGTCTTAATACAATACAAATGCTCTTTAATTCTTTTGTTTAGACATCTAGTGGACATCCCAATATAAAATTCAAAGCAACAAGAACAAACAGTGATATAAACTACCCCTTATGTCCTATGGTTGTAAACCCCTTCTATCGGAATTGTTTTATTCAAATGTGGTAACTCAATGTAGGAGCCTTCTAATATATACCTACAAAAATGTCAGGCCCCACATTTGTACATGCCTTTATTCCTAAAACTAGAAATGGGATAGAATACAAGATGAATCTGTCTGTCATGATCTCTCCATATTGAAAATATTTTTATATACAAACTTAGGTCTTTCCCCAATTATTTTTATAAATTCTGAATTTTCTTTTAAAATGTCCCAATTTTTACTGACAATAGAAACAAATACTGTTCCTATCCACAGTCATGTCCAAACAACAGGACAATCTATGTCTGTCAGAACCCCCCCCCCACTCGCCTCAGGAATTCTCCTAGATTTAGGAATAAATCCATGGAATAAAATGGATAAAAAAATCTATAGATCTACATCTTCTTATCTCACTGATCAGGGAATCTAACAGATCTTTACGATATCCTCTCCTCAAAAACATATTACTAATAACATTAACTTCTTTCTCAAAATTGTCATCTTCAGAACACATACCAGACCTTTTGGTATATTATTTTTCATAAATCTAGGATGGTTGCTTAAATAATGAAGGTAACCATTAACAAACATATCCTTCCTATAAACTTCACTAGTAAACCTTTCTTTAACCATATCTCAGGTAATAGTAAGGTCTAGGAAGTTCACTTTTAACCCATCTCCTAAGGCAAACTTTAAAAATTCGGACTGCTCATTGATGCTGGTAATAAATTCCTGAACCTTTCCATGCCCACCATCTATCACAAAAAACAAATCATCAATGTATCGGGCATAAAAAACAACTATAAGGTGGAAAACAAAGGTTTCAAAACAAGTCGTTCTCACCAACCAAGTACAATGTTGGCATATGCAGAGCTGCTGACCCCATCACTACTCCCTTCAGTTGGTTGTAAGTTTTTGATTAAATAAAAAGAAACTGTTGTTTAACAACAGTTCTGAAAGTACACAACAAACATGCACATTGTCATTATTAAATTTAGCAAAAACACTTAAATAATGTCTAACATATTCAACACCAATATCGTGTGGAATACTAGTAAAAAGAGAATTGATGTCAACAGTAAACATCAAGTTGTGATCAGAACCAAATGTATAACTTTCACTAAATTCTTTGAACTTGTTAAGAAAATCCCATGAGTCTCTAATAAAATAGTCCATGTTTCAGACTATAGGGTTCAAAACTGCATCAATGACTAAATAAATCCCCTCTGTAACTGAATGAGGGGAAGAAACAAATTGGTCTGAAAGAGGGTGATTTGTGACCTTTATGAATTTTGGGGATCCCTAAAAGTCTCCCTAACTTAGGTTCTTCTATAACCATGAACTCATACAGTTCCAGATTGATGTAGCCTTCCATAAAAAGCTCATAAAGTTGTGTACAAATGTGATAAAAACTGGTTTAAACAAAAGAACCATTAACAGACAAATGTTCTGCTTCATTGTTCAACATTAATTCCATAATGTCAACATATTTTGCCTGTTCTAGTATGACTAACCCCACCCTTGTCAGCTTTCATGAACCTCAAATGTTTAGAATTATGTGACTCCTTTAGGGATTTCCTATGTAAATAAGTAAGGTTATAATAAATGAATTTAGGTCTGTTGTTAACTAATTTTTTTATCTCTTCCTCACATTAATTTTCAAAAACACGAATTGTATTGAATAAACTGGGTGCCATAGTACTAGGCTTACAAAACATTTTCATTTTTATATTCATATCAACATCAGAAAAAACAAAACTCAGATTTACATTCCTGCAGAACAGTTTTAGGTCTAAAAGTGCCTTGCTTAAATCTATTCTTCTAGATGGAATAAAATTCAGTCCAAGCTTAAGAACAAACAATTACTCCAGACTAAAAATATAGTCAGTCAAATTGCATATTTTATTGTCACTTACTTCAAGTGTCGCAATTAATTCACCTTCTTCCTTGTTCTCAATGATGATTTGCGCTGTGAAATTTCCTTTCCTTGTTGCATATTCTGTCTCTTCTACTTCTAAAGTGATGTTGTTGCTCATAGTGTTGTTTTACATTTTTCTTATGACATTTCTTCATTTTTCTTATTGTAATTTTACTTTAAGGTTTTAGTTTATATATGTTTAGTAACCATGGTTCTTTAAATTGATGTTTTAATCAAATTAAGTCTTAATGAAGTGTTAATTGTTTTATTTGGTTAGTATATAATGTGGAATTGTGTATTGAATTTTATTCTGATGAAGTCTCTTTCACACAAAAGTGACATTAAAGCATTTTTTCACTAAAGAAGGTGTTTTTTGCCTTTGGTTTCTCATTCTGCCTACACAGTGGTTTTTAACCTGTATACATTCTATATATGTGCACAACAACATACCAGAATAAACACAACCGTTTTTTAAAGGTCTTTGTTGTACTTTAATATTCGCCAGTCATACTTTTTTATTTATTCAGTTCACACAGTAACAGTATACCAACTAGCAGTAAGCAATGTACTCCTTCTTAGCTATTTTAACAACATACTGCAAAATAGATTTGTACTCACCAGCCAGTTGGTGCAGCCTCAGCAGTCTGTCACCTTGGAATTCCATGTTCACAGCCCTCTCTGCTGCAATTGTAGGGGAGAAAAACACACATTATGCATATCTATCACATTCTCAGGTGGGTATTTGCTACAAACTACTTGATAGTGATACTTACACACTACTGGAGCATTCTGGACCCATCCATCTTGTATTCACTGGTCCAAGAACACCCCATTCCTACGCTTTAGGTTGGCATAGTGGTGCCGTACCTGCTCACCAGTCCAGGGGATGCCAGTAGCACTGGTAAGATCACATGCAAGATGGTCCCAAGCCTCTGCTTTGTATTGGGAGCCTGGTACTGGCCTTTCAGTAGTCTCTCCTAATGGTTTTAACTAGGGAGGTCACCACCATGATCCTCCTCTTGAAATGCTTCCGTGCACCCAAAAAAAAGCACTCCCTCCCCTACACAGCCATTGTATCTGCACAGATGGATATAACAGATTGTAACCTTCCAATATTCCCACCAGTTAAATAGTGTGATATTCCCACCACCCTTTGCTGTCATCAGGACAATTTTGAAAAGGTTAAGCTCCGTAAAGCAGTCATAAATCCGGCTTAGCGGTTTTAACACTGCTATTGATTTATTGAGCAGTGTTTAACAGTGCACAAATCCCACTTGCTTACTGAACTACCTGCTGCTTAGCATTCATGTGTTTAAGCGGTTATTGCAGCTTAGCATGGCTGAGCATTGCAAAAATTTGCTCACTTTTACTTTTTTAAATATATTATTACGGCTTCATTTATTAAGTGTATACATCCCACTTTACATGACATCCTCTGTAATGCTTTCCTTACATTTTGCAAGGGGTGCCTATATGGTTTGGGGCACTTGTGTGTACATGGGGTGGTTTCACATGTTATTACACCTCACCTTACATTATACCAGCTACACTACCTGGTTGACAAAAAAAACAGTTGCTATGTAATTTTTTCTTAGAAAAATAATTTTTCCCTATTCTGTCCTCATATAAAATAAGTTGCTTGCTTGCCTTGGTACTCAGTGCCTGCATGTGCAGCCAGGCTCTAATCATAATACTACAACAATAATCCAGCAAGCACCAAAAGAGTATCCACGTAAAGTAGTCATTTTATTTCTTTAAATTTCAGTTATTCATCCAAGAAAGTCCTGGGTTTAAGCTTTCATCTTCATATATACAATAATTACAAATTAATAATTACACATTACAAAAGCCCATTTATACAAAAATAACCGCCAAAATCTATCAATCAGTTAATTAAATGTACAATTATCTTAAAGTCACAGTTACATCTTGGTATATTCATAAATACTAAACACAATAATTTCAGATTAGTAATGAATAAAACGAATATTTTGAAAATGTTATAAATTGCTTTAGACCATTTACCAACTTCATAGAAAAAATTAATAATTCATCTATTAATTCATAAATAATTTTTTTTACAAATTTATAAAAATTATATACAGCCTTCATGTATTAAAATATTGAAATATTTGATTAAAAACTTTGTATTAAAATACAGTTCAATACCATATTATCACTATATTAGTTGATGCACTTCCTAACTATTAATATAATTATATAATATATCTATACATATATTATATAATATTAATATTCATTATATTAATCATTCTGTTTCATCTCCAAAGTTTTTTTTTTTTTCTCAAAAGGGGTTGGGTGGGTATACAATCATTTTAACCCTTTTAGCCTATTTGCATTTAGCTCTGTTACTAAGGCCTTAATATCTCCCTGACACTAAGACTTAATATTCAGCCCTAAGTTCATTTCAGCCAAACTAGGATGCCAAACAAATTTATATGCATATATAATTACTAGCATGTTTATCTCTTTTTTGTATATGTTATATAATTTTGTGTATGCAATATAAAATGATCATATATTCTATCCCCACATAGAAGGAGCGTTTTTTCTAGACATATGATATTAAGTAAATCATATAGCTAAGTAAATCAGATGCTGTGATTTAGGCAGTTTCCTTTACTAAATAATTTTGTCCAAGGGTACATATCTCTCCATTTTACACTCTCTTTGACTAACACATTACTACACTGGTTACAGGGTTCCACCTTTGCTTCCACTTGCCGTTTTACTCATATTACTACTCCTAATTTCTAGTATTTTCTTGAAGTTATAATCAGTTTTATATACATATGATGCCCTTGATCCAATTTATCACTGATTCCTCACTCTTTATTATATTCCAATTTTTTCCAATTTTTGTCAATAATTTGTTTTTAATTTGACTGGCCTGTTTACCATACTTTACAATACATGCCCTTTGGTAGTTGTGGCCATCTTGTACCGTATTGGAATAGTTTTTTATGTTTTTTTATGTCCACTAAAATTTGGGCCTACACTGAGCACTGGGGTATACTTATTCCCCCATTCCTGTATAATGTACATGGTGACATCCTGTACTAAGTCTTCTGGGTATCCTCTGTCAATAAATAACTTCCTCAAAAATTGGATTTCCCTAAGGAAGTCCTCCTTGACTGTGGCCATCCTGGCAACTCTAATGGATTGTCCTTTAAATGTATAATGACCCTTATAAGAATAATAATAATCCGTAGAGATAGAAGCGCTAAACTTTTTTCTTGGATGAATAAAATAACTGAAGAGTGGATCGTGACTACTTTACTAGAACTCTTTTTTGGTGCTTGTTGGATTATTGAACTACACTATCTTGGCTTGTGAATTTCACCTGTATATTTGTATTTATCTCCTGTGGGATGTTTAAAGCTAGGTAAAACCCAGAGCTGACCATAATGTAATGTAGCTTACACTTAAATATTCCTTGGCCTAGAAAAAAAAATGATTATATTATATAAGTGAGTCTTGTGATGTTCTGACAACTTATTGAGGACTGCAATCAGGAAACAATGGCATACATTTGGCTTGCAGGCTTGTATCCTTCAGAGATTCCTGCTAATACATATCCTAAGCAGTGTGGAAATTTTTCAAAATTTTTCATTTGTGTCCCCCCTCCCGTTATTTGTGTATCACATGGACTGCTGTCAGGGGAATGTTGGCATTCATTTGCTTTCAGACTTGTATCCTTCGGTAATTCATGCTAATGCATGACCTGTTTTCTATCAACTTTCTAAGTTTGTGAGGGCAATATGTATGATGCATCCCTTTTGGGGGATTTATCCCCCATTATTTGTGCATTTGTACACATTTCCTGCTTTAGCAGGTTGCAGAGGTGTCATATGGCACTTTTACAATGCAGGGTGTGTGTCACAGAACCTGTCACACACCCCCTGCATTGCTTTCCTGATGCCGTGTGTATTTCAGTGTCCATGGACACTGAAATAATCATTTATTTCATTTCAGTGTCCACGGACACTGAAATACTGGCATAATATTAGAATAATTCTCTAATATTATGCCAGATCCTATTAGAAAGTGCTGTACATCACTTTTTGAGTGCAGGGGGTATGTTCAATGTCCATGCACTACTTGAACATGCCTCCTGTACTCATTCACGGTTCGTGTCCATGTAGGCTTGACAGCAGTGTGCCTTCATGAATATGCAAGGCGTGCTGCTGTGCTATACGGACACAGACCACTCCATGCAGGAATAGTGCTATTCCTGCACAGAGTTTATTGAATCCAAGGGCTTGGGACAAAGCCATTTTATCCTCAATAATTAACCAAAAGGCAAAGAATTAAGTAAAACCCTCAGATGATCACTTTCATAGTGGAAAACATCATTTGATGTTGTAACCTTTCTATCAGTTTTAGAACACACATGATTAAATTAACCTATATAAAGAATGGCATCTAAAAATAACATCTGTTTTCTGTTCTTCACACTATTGAATTCAAAACAAAATCTGTTATTTTGTGAATGCTCCACAAATTGGTCTTTAGAATTATTATTGTTAGTTCTAATAACAAAGTATGAAATAAGAAATTGCAAATGCAACTTAAAAAAAAAACAAAAAATTAAAATAATAAAATACCACCAAGACCACCGATCCAAGAAGTTAGCGAATTTAATGAAACACTAAGCACCTCGGGTTTTACATAGGAAATTTGAACATAGAAATGTATTTTTATATGGGAGCAGTTGTTACCCCAAACATTTGGTCAAGGTACTGTCCTATAATAAATTCTTACAAATTCATAGGCCATGTAGCCTTGATATGAGTTTTGATTTAGAGATAGCTGAAGCAGAAAAAATGTTTATTAGAAGAGGCTGTGATGTCCAGCTGGTCAGGGAAGCTAAACAAAAAAATACGGACATGAGGTATTCTGTTAACTCTCAGGGAGATTTTCATTATGTTCATGCTAGTGGAAAATATGTTTGTATTGGTGGAAATAAGTCTACCAATACAGCTGTGAACAATGGAGAGCAGAAGAAAGTTTTCTTAGTGACAACCTATAATGTTATAACTGAGGAAATAGTTAAAAAAGCACTTAGCTTGTGGTCTGTACTCCAAAGGGAAAACATTTTGAACTGTATACTACCTGATTTTGTGATTATTGCATATAAATGAGCTAGGAATGTGTCTGACATTCTGGTACATAACCAATTTTATTTACCAGATGTTACTGTCAGTCAGAGCTTAAGCATAAATAAAGGTACTGTTCCATGTGATGGTTGTTCCATCTGTCAATATGTAGTAAGTTATTTTCCCTATATTAATGGCATCAAGTTTACAGCTAGGCATGAATACAGTTGTAACATGGAGGGATTAGTGTATGTGCTGAGATTTGGATGTAAGAAGTTTTACATAGGGGAAACTTATAGGAGTTTTAGGGTCCGGTTGCAGGAACATATTAGGGACATAAAAAATTTGAGATTCCCCTTGGGAGTCATTTTTTTTTATAGCACCCAACTCAAACCCTGATTCTCTTAGGGGCTGTGTCTTGGAAAAATTGCAAGCTGGCATAGGTGAATGTGTGTCTCTAAAAAATAAACTCTTAAAAAAAGAAACCCTGCTGATTTTAAAGTATGGTACTTTTGGAGCCCCAGGGACTCAACAAAGAATGTAATTGGAAGTACGTGATTTGAATTGTATGCTTAATTGATTAATTGTTTTGTGCAATATGCTGTAAATAAACAAACAGTATTTTGTAGTGTTTTTACTCTTGGAAGGCTGTGTAAGCCAAGGTGCTAAGTGTTTCATTAAATTCACTTACTTCTTGGATTGGTGGTCTTGGTGGTATTTTACTATCAAGTAAGAAATTATCTGGACATTATCTTGCTTATACAGGTATATATATACATTTCCTTTCAAAACTCCCCCTAGTCAGAGGAAAGCCTGCTGCCATTGCTGTAACCTTCATTTGTAAGTAATACTCTCGGTAATACCTAAAATAGTTATGGCTTAGCACAAACTCAAATAATTTGCATACATATGTGCTTTGTGGGAAATTCACCTAACCTTTTCTTTTGCATCTTCTTGAAGGCCAGTGGGTGATGCATTAAAGAATAATGTTGCATTTATCATAACTACTCTGACCATAACAACTCAGGCTAAGGAGGCTCTAAATCTGGTAAGAAGTGTCTTTTTGCATATGGACCTTCCTCCTTTCTGAGCAGTTTCCATTTCCTCCTTCATGTTCTCTATTTGTAGCTCTGTCTCAGTCTTACATTTTCCAGAGGTCTCACAAAGTTCCCATAATCAAAGCCTTACACTTATTATTTGGTACAGATAGTTTCTTGGATATTTTTTAAGAGTGCATAGCACCCCCCTTTTTAACCAGAATAATTTGATCACAATCTATTTATCTGTTTCCATGCTATTAACTACTAATTTTAAGCTGGGCTCAAAATCAGCCACTTCCCATTTTCTAGTGCCTTCACATGATTTTGCTTATTTATAACATTGTGTGGCAGGCCTGTTAAATATCCATTCGCATCAAATTAGGGAGCATCATAACTGAGAAAGATCAAGTCCATAACCTTGATTAATGACCATAATAACATTGGCCAAATCAGACCATAAGTCAATCGCATTCACAGTAAGACTGAAGCCTGAAGCTGAGTGATGACCTGGCTAAATTCAAAAGCTCCTTCCATCTTGATGTTCCCACTGCTTACATGGAATACTTTACTGCCAAATTCTATGCACATGTATATAGTAGACTGAATGCATTCATCCTCCTTAGAAACAAATAAAATGTAAAATTTAAAAATTAACCTCTGTGGTGGAATCCTAATAAAAATAGGCTTGGCTCTATACTAAAAGATAAAACTCATTGCGTGCAAAATAAATCTTAAGTCTCAAGAAGCCAAAAAGGTTCCTGCTAAAGTAAACAAGGAATTCTGCATCCTGATCAAATCAACCAAAGCCAGATATGAGGTAAAACAAGCAGCCCAAATGGAAAATAACCACAAAGCCTTCTTTACCTATGTTAGAAATCTCTGGAACAATACCTGCACTGAACTAAAAGTGAATTATGTCATATACTTGGACCCAGAGGACATAGCAAATCTGCTGGAGAATAAATTCAGCTCTAACTTCTCCTTCCCTTCCAGTATTGTCAGAAAAAATACCTGCATCCATACACCCCAACTCTCCAAAGAGCACTTTCTCATGGCACTATCTTGGCTTTGTGTTGGAAGATTAAATGACAGCAACAGTGATTCATTTGCAGAAAGGTGAGGGAACAACAGACTTGTGTAATTGTAGACCCATACATCTGACCAGTCTCATCTGTAAGACTAAGGAAATGTCATTAAGGAAATAACAAATAGGGATATAGGTAATGCACAGATTGTCCATACAACACAGTTCAGATCTGCAAAGGGCAAGCCCTGTTTACTTAATCTGGGTGATTTCTTCAAAAAAAGTCACTAAGTCAATGAAAAATGTCAAATAAATATAGATTGCATATATAGACCTTGTAAAGGCATTCAACACCATCTCATATTCAGGCATTACAGACAAACCTCCCAGTAAAATATTAACCCCTATGTAGCTCATTTGATAGCAAACTAGTTGACAAATAAAACCCAGAAAGTAAAGGTGGATGAATCTGCCTGCTACTAAAGGTTTATCACTAGTGAAATACCCTAGGTTTTTATCCTGGGATCACTTCCCTTTGGCATTTACTTATCAGGGTAAGCTATAGTTAAGTGTTTGCGGCTGATCAAGGTTGCAGATGACTGTAAACTTGGTGCCATCATAAACTCCCCAGACTGCACCAGGATCCTACTAAAAGGCCTGTGCCAAACACATAGCTGGTGTCAAAATCATTAACTAAAACTAAATGCTATGAAATGTATAATTGTATCTTTTGGCTAGCATGAGTCCCTTTGTAACTCATATTGGCAACACTCCCATGATAATCAATCCCATCATTAAAGATCTGGGAAACTACGTGACAATGAACTATCTTATGATCACCATGCATCCACTATTGTAAGGAAAACCTTTTTCTTCGCACAGCTTATATCTAAGGATATGGCATGCAGATCCTGGGACATAACTGTTCTGCTGCACTCATCATTCATTAGACTGACCAGTGAGTGTAATGCCCCTTTTGGTATGTACCATTCCAAACACATGTCAGAACTGGAACAGCCACAACCCTGTCTCACTAAAGTAAACAAGGGTCTCAATTACAAAAACTATGTAAGCCAATTCAAAGCCTTGTCTGTTTTCTCAGTGTCATTCAGACTATTAAGAGGTTACCTCTGCCTTGTGTATACAGCATCAGACCCTATTCTGTCTCACCTGCTTCAAATTTGCAAGTTCAATGGTATCTTAAACACCTGCTCAAGAGACCTCAATCTCTTTCAGCAAATTTAAGAGGATATGCTGGTGGTATAGGCAAGTATCACAGAGAACATCATTTCTATGGCACCATTTGCCACTGTACATAAAACATAATATTTATCTTACTCCATGCAAATGTAAATTTGCTGAATGCATAGATAATCAAAAACACACCCCCAGTTTAGCACCAGTGTCTTCGTAGGTCAAAGATATATAATTATTCCAGCATATACTTGTTTGATCCCATGTTTGGATATTTGTATTGCAAAATACAATAGTTAATAATTACCATGGGAATGGAAGACTAGGTTTCTTAAGATCATCATGATTCAATAGCCTATTAACTGCATATGAACCTATGAACATAGAGGATGTCCCAACTTCCAGCAATGCATACAAGTAGAAGAAACACACCTATAACTTAAATGAGTAGCAACTCTGCATCTAAATTACTGATGGGTTGTCCTACAATATGTTTATCAGTACACAGAAAGAAAACATTAGGTGCACATTTTATTGTATACTTTTCCACACTTCAAAATTACTTCAGCTTCTCATGTTATTTTAATTAACATTCCAAAATGCATGGCTCAGGAGTCTCAGTTCTAAACTGGATATATACTTATTCCTATCAAACTGGCGTTAGAGGACACACACCAAATAACTTGCCATACAAACAAAATTCTATTTAACTGTAAAATCTGTCCCAAAGTGTTCTCATCTTAAACTTGATATCAGTTGTTCACATACACTGAATAAGGCATGCACATGTGTTTTTAATCCCATACATTCATTTAATAAGTTAGTGACTGATTTAATATCTTACTCAATGCAACACGTCTGACTGAAGCAGATTCAGCTGTCTTACAGTATCCTGACAGTGTTCTGCCTCAGACTGTCTTTTTCATATATTACAGCAAGAGTGTTTGTTCAGCTGGTTTCCTTGCAGCAGTATTCAAAGCCAGAAATTACATAATAGGACAGTTCCAGCTGTCTGCTCTAGAGAACCATCCGATTTTTCCTGTATTACTGCAGTTCTTAAAACATCCACATCACTGGCTCCAAAAGCACTTGTAGTGTTTGTTTCATCGGGTTCAGTATCACAGAATTCCTCTAACTTGACAACTTTTTATTAATTTTAAAACAAAGATTTTAGAAAATGATTTAAAGCTAGAACTAAAAGAACTCCAATTTCTGATGCATAATAAGCAGTCAATGGGACTATAGTATAATCAATTGTTTACTCCTTAGCACCAAATCAATCTCCTTTCCATGAATACCAGTGCTGAATTCTCTCAAAACTAAGTTTTAATTTTCCTTTTCTAGTATTACTGGATCTCTAGCCTCAACAGATTAAGCTTCTCCCTTCTACAAAGTATTTTCCGTAACATCAAAATATTTATAAAATCAGCATTCCTTTATAACCACAAATGTCTGTACAACATAATATTTGTTTGCAGTACATTAACAATATATGCTATATGTTGTAATAAATGTATTTTACTATATAATAACCCTCCACATCTCTCATTCAATCATTTCCAAATATTAAAAAATAATAAATTCATCACCTTTTTCTGTAATAATCCCTAGAGTCTAAAATCTGAAACAAATTTTATTTACATTTGCGGATCATATACTTTTATAATAATAATAATACTTATTATTATTAATATTTTTGTATTTCTGACCAAACATTTTTCTTTCCAGGATACTTAATAAAAATGTTCTAATATCAATTTCAACCATTTATAGTTCACAGAAAAAAGCATTAATGTGGCACAATGAAGTTGACAGAGTGCGGTCTGATGAGGATTAGGTATGCATGGGTGCTGACATGGCATAGGTATACCAGGGACAGTGTGGCATGGTGGCTCATTGTGGCTGTAAAAATGGCACTAACCAGGCAACTGTTCTCACCACACTATCAGTGATCACATAACCCAGAGGATATTGTCATGACGGCAGCATGCTTGACATTAAGCCCCTTCACATATGCATCAAAGCACACAATATCTGCTACATGAGCACAACTGGGACCCCATACAAGGGCACCATAGGAAAGTGCCAACTGAGTTCATTATGCAAATAGGAAAGAAATGGGGAGACAGGACAGTCAGAAATAGAGAAGAGCATGCAGACAAATGCAGAGAAAAACAGTGGGAAAAGAAGGGTGGAGAGTGGGGTGGGGGAAGAAAGGCATCTTGTTTATATGGGACAGGTGCCCATTTTTTTAAAAGGTGGAAGGGGAAGCTTGCCTGTGGAATTTGTATTAGGAAGGAGGGCAATAGGGAAGGAAGTAGACAAACAAAACAAACCTATAACTCACAGAAAGACTGACACAGGAGCTAGTGACTTATAAGGGGAGGCAATAATGGAGAAATGTCGACTGACAGAAGGCGGACAGCTGATGGTAGGGAGGACTGGTTACAAACAAGGGATGGGGAGTGACATGAAAGAGTGGAGATCACAATGCTTGGATAAGGGTGGAATGAGAAACATCTGGCTATCTCGGAAAGAAACCCACCCAGAAATCAGTCACTTCTGTGGCTGACATCATGGGGAGCCTCTGTCTCAGGTAGCCTGAGGGTTGGGGGCCGGCCAGCTATGTAAGTGTACCAGGCACAAGAGGAGGAATTCCAGGGTGCCACAGTGGGCATGAAGCTACCAGTCTACATCAGTCTTCAATAGCAAGCAAACCTCATGCTGTATGACCCAGGAAGGCCTGTCTGCAGTAATCTGTATGAGGAGTCTGTGGTCCCCCACTGGAGAAGCAGCAATAGAGGTCAATAGCCAACCCTCCAGGTCACCTTCCACAGGGTGCCCTTCATCACCCCTTAGAGAAGTAGGCCTCGGGACAGTTGAGGACCCAGCAGTCAGCATAGCAGCTAGTGTAGAAAGCTGTGGCAGCTGTTTCACTTCTGCCTACACCTGCAAAAAAAGAAAATAAATGGAGGAAAACAAAAAAATAAAGCAACTTAATGAAAAACGGTGAAAAATGAAAAAAAATTATGTAAATATGAAGTCATTCATAGGTGATAAGCTTATTAAAAATGATACTTGCAATGGAGTTAAACAATAACAACACTGCATTCAAGAACGACAATCGATACTGAAAAAATGGATACTGAAAAAATATAACACGTGTAATATTTCAGTTATAAATGGAAAAGTTTATTAAACTATAACATTTAGTGGTGAAAATCCAACCACAAAACCAAATGATATATATATATATATATATATATATATATATATATATATATATATATAAATTGATATCTTAAACATAAAGAAAAAAGAACAGAAATAAGAGCTTTTATATTTCTGCAGAGAAAATAGAAATTCAACTGTACAATGATATTTTCTACAGTTTTATTGGAATAATACAGCAATACCAGCAATGCAGTAAACATTTTCCTCCACATGCTGAGCCTTGTCTTATATGGCAGGTGATAATATTTTTCACAGTCTCCACTACACCTGAAAGCATAAAACAAACAGTAATGAGCAGCACATATCCCTGACAGCAGAAGGCAATTAAAGCTACAGATGTTAGTTGTACTGTGCTGTGACAACGAAACAATGTATTGATTACAGTAATACAGTGTTCCTCCCTCCATCCACAGCTTCCTTTTCCAAATGGAGTAAAAGGTCTGGATGGCAACTCTTCTGGTCATTGTACTTATACAGCACTGCTTTCCAGGGTGGGTGACCCAGTGGCATCACTCCCTACCTTGATAAGCTCATACCAGCCATCAGTTTCATAATGGTTGTCCTCAAAGTCCCCCCAGCAAATGCTTTGATGATGCCTGTGCAACAGGTGTAAAATGATCTTGGACTGCATACTGCACCAGGCAGGAATCCTACTATGTCGACACATCTTATCAAGACCAGGAGTTATAACAGTTAAGACAGAGTAGATGGCTGCATGTCACAGACATCATGTGATGCTCACTGATGCTCATTGATGGACATCAATGTACTGTGAGGCCCATCAATAGTGATGCACATGGTCAGTAGCAGGATGCAGGGTGCCAGTAACAGGGACAGGCTCCACAGATGTGTACACCTTATATAATCTTAAAGCCATTGAAAGTGCATGGTAAACAGTGAGGTAGAGTAATAGCCATGGCCATTAGGCATGATGCATATTGTAATTACTACAATCATGGTTATCAGGCATGTTTGCCATATGTGATCTGCCAGCTCATGCACGATCAGGAGTAGAGATAATAATTCATCATGGTATTGTGCACTTAACTGACAATCACACTAAATCACCTTACTAATACCCATGCTGTAGTACCCATTTTAGCAAGAAAAAAATGCTATCACCATTTGTTTGGAGACTGACTTACAGAAAGCAACACACAGAATCACACGAAAGTGGATATCAGACTATACTGCCATATAAGGAAACTGACAGGATAACTGGTAACCTGAGGATTTCTGTCTGTATTCAAGATGGCATGGCAGCAACAGATGCAACTGATTCTGTCACACAGCAGAGGAGTGAGCATGATAACACTGCACAGGCCATGTCAGAGAACTGACAGGGTGAGTGTGGGTCAATTTGTGAGTATACCTGGAGCGGGCAGAACAGGTTACCCTGCTGTGGAGGATGCCGTGTCATGACTGGATACAGAGGACTGGAAGGATGGTTGCATGTCTTTTTTCAGGGAACCTGATGAGGCACAATGAACTTGACAGGAAAGGACAGGTTACTGTCCTGGAGAGCCTCAAATTGACAGCATGATAGGTCACAGGGAACTTGCAAAACAGGCAGCAGTCATGTGGGGTCCTCAATCTAACAAGTCTCAGGGAAAGGCAGTACAGGTTTCAGTTCTGTAGGAGGCAGGCCTCAATCTGACAAGGAACATAGGCAGGAAAGCTGCAATCCTGTGTGTGTGGGGGGGGGGGGGCTCAACATGACAAGGTACATGGAACTGACATGACAGGTTGCAGTCCTGTGGAGGGGGGTCAGTAGGTCAATATGGAAACACAAAGGGAACACAGGCTCAATCACAGTCCTGCCATGCAGATGTTTCCACTGTGTGCCCCATGTACACAAACAGCATGGCAAGCTACAGGGGATGGTGGACCTGCAGTATACCAAGCATAGACTGGTGACAGGAAATATGTGAAGGGCAGCAAGCATGGCATCCTCAGGAGGTGATGGGGTCTTTTGGAAGCAGTTTCCTGCTAGCATGGATTTCATACACACACTCACACACACACACACACACACACACACACACACACACACACACACACACACACACACACACACACACACTCTCTCTCTCTCTCTGAACCATATGTGTAACCCACAGGTGTGCATGTTCTGCAAAATGGCTGCTGTGAAGAGTCCCATGCCCAAACCACAGTAGAGTTGATATGTTAAATAAGTACTACTACACTGTTCATTCCATAAACTGAACAGGTTGTTTATAAATATACCTCTCAACTGTCCAGATTTTTGCAGAATGTTCAGATTTTTGCCTTCTATTTTTAGTCTGTTCCTCACAGAATTTGTTGTTTTCTGGTAAATCAGTAAGGATTGGAATCACTAAATAATGACATACATTTGAGTTTCAGGCTTCGATCCTTTGGAAGGTGTGAAGTAACACAAAACCTTTTATTCTCTCTTATAAGATCAATATTTAAAATTTGCCCCTATTTTTGGGGCTTTATCCACCCGTTATTTTCACTTTGTCCAGATTTCTTGTGCTAAGAAGGTGAGAGGTATGAATGCTTAATATTTGAAAATGGAGGCAAACTCCTGTAAAAATCGTGTGCAACTGAAAAAGAATTGTACTTTAATTATTAAGTGATATTGTTATTTTTATTTATACTTTGTTGACCACACTAGTCCCACTAGGCTAGTAGCATCATTTCAAGGGAAACCTGAAGTGATAATTATACTACTAGGGTAAATCTGGTCAGAGTCTCCTTACTCTTTCTAATAGGTGCTGTGAGATCTTTTATTTTCACCTGTGAACAAATAACATGGTGCAACCTTTTAAAATCACCCTTCACTGTCCAACCTGTCTCAGTAGCTCAAGAGGTAAAACATATTTCTTTGATACAGAAGTCTCTGTGCTCTGTTCTCTAACTGTGTAGTTGGGTTACTTTTTCCAATACTGACACTGCAGTACAGTATGGGAGGGGGTCTGTGCTACATTTCTGAGTGTGCCATCTTTCTGATGAGATGTTAAATGGAGGGCCCCACCTGCATGATTGTAGCTCAGATGGATGGAAAAGATCCCATGGCATTTATTGAAAAAAGAGAAATGGAAGTTCCCCAGTCCCTTGGCCAAATGTCCACTAGTCAGTATAAATACCACCTTGAGTTTCCCATGAAAGTGGCCTACTGGAACTGACCTCATTAAGAAAATGTAAATAAATAAAGAAATGCTGTGGATTTCTTACTTTTCCTCATGTTATTTACAGTATCATAGCAGACATTTATTTTCTTATTTGGCTTGTTACATTTTTATCAGGTAAAGTGCAAATGTTTATCACTCTGCAATGGAGATAATTTGTGTAAAGTTTGTTTTCTGACTTGGAGAAAATAGATGGCTTTATGAGACCTTTGGGGATTTTGACATTTTAAAGGATCATGTTAAACTGCAGTGTTATATTCAGTTGACAAAATCTTGTCTATGGAAGTTCCTCAGATGGTGGGCAGACTCTCTGGGGATGTCTGGATATGTTATTTATTGACGCCTAAGGAAGTTTTGATATGTCTTCTTAAAAACAATACCATAAGTTGGGTGTGGAGATGGGAGTAGCTATACCAGGTGCAAACTGTCTGGAAATGTGATCAACAGTGCTGAAGAGCTGCTGATTAGCAACAATGGAAGTTCTCTGATTCATTTCAACATTCAGCAGCTGTGGTGGAAATGAATGTGTTTACTAGCTTAACTGTAGCACAAAAGTTATATGACCTCCTTTTTGCAGTTCAGAAGAATAACTTTTTTTTTTGGTCCTCACTCAACTTTGGGTTGAGGAGATGCATTGGTCTGAGGATTGCCTAGGGCAGCAAACAACCTGATTTATATTGTTTGACATATTAAGCTAAATAAAGAAAGATAACAGTGAGCAAATATGTGCAACTGACTTCAGGCTGCAAATCAATATGTTTAAAAAATAACACAAATCTTGTTTTTGTACTTGGTATGTGTGTGTGTGTGTGTGTGTGTGTGTGTGTGTGTGTGTGTGTGTGTGTGTGTGTGTGTGTTTTGTGTGTGGGGGGTGGGGGGTGTTTTGTGTGTGGGGGCTGTAAGTGTGTGTGTGTTTCTGTATGCATGTGTATTGACTGGTCTGTTCAGGTCATTTTCTTTGTAATGCATTTTTTTTTTATTTTGTTAAGGAGAAGGTCCAAACTGCTTTCTGATATCTACCACAGGCTTGGGAACTTCTTTGTGGTTTAATGCTTAGGAACTTCTCTGTGGATTAACGGAGGCTTTGTGTGGCAGAGTCCAAAGACTACGAGCTAGGGTAGAAATGTACATGAATATCCTAAAAGTATTACATAACTGTTTTGTCATATGTTTTTTATCCTCAGAATAAAATTAGATTGAATTACTTCATTGTGCTAAAGTGTGGAATCTAATGTCATTCATATGAATCTAGGTATTACAATATAATTACTCCAAGGTCCCTAATCTCCACTAAAGACACTTTTAGGCATCTGTAAGATTAAACAGATGTCAATTAATATTGCTCTTCTATAGGTACATTTAATAAATGTTCTGTACAGTTATTTTTATAGTGTACTGTTAAATGTAAAGACGTTCACTAGTTTATTTTCAAGGGAATTTTAAAATATGGAGTCATAAAAAGCTGACATTATAAATAAATGATTTTATTAACAGATGTTCTGAATAGCCGACTTTAAAGAGACAGTGCGTGGAATTCATACAGCTGGTACTCACTTTGTGAATTTGTACCTAGTGGGTAAAATAGGTATTTAGAAGGAACTTAGGTTCAGTACTCAGAGGTTCAGTGAGTTACTCTCATGTGATTCAGATAAATAAGACTCATTCAGTGATAACATTTTTGGTAGTCCATATACAAGTGAATTACACCAATGGAATACTGGTACATGAGTGTCTTAGGCATGTGGTTCTTGGTACTCTGTATGTAACTCAATTACACTGATGCAAAGTTTATTCATAAGATTGATTCAAAGAGACATGTCTCTTAATACACTAAATGTAAAAGGGTCACTGCAGTGTAATGCCAGTGCATAAGAATGAATCAAAAATAAGGCCTTTGGTATACAGTGTAGTACTGACACATAAAAAGAATTACAAGATGAGTTCTTACACAGCAGCCAGTGTGCCTGAGAGAAAAGAAATCATTTCAATACAAAAAGTCCAGCAAATAAACAAAGTTAATGCAGCATCCAGTGAAAGGGACAAGAACAGGACTGGTTTTGCATTACAGCTTCCTTACCATATCTTATACTATGAATAAATACTGCAAATATAGTAACATATATTTAAAAATCCAATTAAAACTCAAAATAACTGTACCATTTTGATGAGTGCAGTTCCCCCCAAATTATTCATGGGGTAAAGAATGTGTACACAAATACAAATAAATCATAGATAAAACTGAAACAAACTCCAATATATGTATATTGACCCCTGCTGGTAGATGGACCAAACAGACCTCCAAAAGAGCAATAAGCTTATAATAAATGCAGGTGGTGGGTGGTAGAGTGACACAGAGTGTAGCATTGTCACCTCATAGAAAGTATCTCTCTGGGTTCATTTCTCAGTCCTTCTTTTTGAAGTCTGCATGTCCTCCTTGTGTTCACTTGGGTTTTCTCCAAGTACTCCAGTTTCCACCAAATTACTTGAAATGCTTCCATATACATTTGTATTTCAGTATTATGTGAAAAATTCCTCATTTTGCTTTTGCATAGCTTATAAGGCCTATTTCTACCTATGTTTAATCAAGCCAGAAACATATTACACAGCTGAATGGCCATTTAGCTAAAACCCAAATGATTGAATTCATATGGATGGAATAAGTATTTAGTTGCATTCCCATTCGAAAGCCTATTTCCAATGTGGGATATTTAAACATACCCTGGGTTTCAGAAAAGGTCAACATGAGCTAAACACTCTAGCATAAGATGCCAACCCTTCATGGTAACACCTTGCAATTCAAATTCAAAGACAGGCCCACTTCAATTATTTGATATGGTTGAAAGAATCACCATGGTGGGCTGTCCTGATAGCCATGCTTAATAACAATGAGGCATTTCAGAGAAGTGAATAATGCTAATTAGACATGTGTTGCCCTCCCAGGAAATAACAGTGATACAGGATTTATATTGCTAAGTTATCGAGAGTGTAGGCATATGTGCCTGTATGAGTGAGTGGGTGAATGTGTTCAAGAGAGCATTCCAGTGAGAGTGGTGTGTCATGTTGAGTAAAAGTCTGTGTGTGCTTGTGTTAAGGAGGATGTTTGTGAGTGTGTGTGCGTATGTGCACACACATATGAATGTCTGCATGTATGTGAGTAGGTGAGTGAAGGAGGTTCTTGTGCCAGTACAATGCGTGCATCACCAGTGGTAATTACTACCCAAAAGTTCTGTTTAACACTGGTGGCAATTAATGGCAATTCAGAGGCATGTAAATTAGATGATAATAAGATTTTCTTTCATTGTGGCTAACTAAACATGTTTCTCACTTGCATTTTATGTGACGTGTAAACTCCACTTAACTGTGATAAGCAGCTTACATGAATTCAAGGAATAGCTCATTAGCAGAGAAGTAGAAATGTGCAGAAATATACAATGTTTCACCTGATGATGTTACCTATACATAATCATTGTCGATGTGTTTTCTATGTGCTGTGTTTCTTTTTCCTCTGTAGTTTAGTTACCATGTGGTTAATATATTTAAGTAAGGTAGAATGGGAGAAAAACCCTTACATCGGGGTGCAGGAGACATGTTCCCTGCAAAAAGCTCTTTGTGACACATTTCTCTTCATTCATGATGGTATGTTGTTTCAGTTGTTCGGAATTTGAATGGAGTTTCATTCAAATGAGCTTTCAACTCTTTGAATTAACAATTCAAGATTCAGCCAAATGGCCATTCCAAAAAGAGTCTTATATTACCAACTTCACTTAAAATATTTTTGAGAAAGTTAGTATAATATGCATTATTCTGCACAAGTTTCAAACATTAAAATATTTTTTATTGTGCAATATTTGTTGTATGTTACCATCAATTTTGCTTCCTTGTTATTTTACACAATAGTTGTTCAGCTTTGTTCCTTTTTCTATCGTGCCTTGCATATAACAGTACTATAAAGTGAGCATTGCAGAATTTGATTATTAACAAGCCATTTGTTGATAGGGATACATTGTATGGTGTATATGCAGCTTCACTGTACTGGCAGTCCACGGGTTAAGGACAAGATCCATTTTTTTAGTCTGTCCTTAAGTCAAGTTTGTATGTAATTCAAAACACATACAAGGAACGTTTTACTGCACTGTACTACAATACAGTACAGTACAGTAAAATGTTCCATACAAAAAAAAATTGTTAAACATACCTCTTTTTAATCTTCACTTCACATTTCTGTACTACAGACATCCCCCACAAATGTTTTCCACTCTTTCCTGAACTTTTAGACCTCTGCTAGACCTCCTACTGTTACTTAGACCCTAGTGAGCCACCATGTCATTTGTCCATTCTACTGTACAGTACAGTAACTACTTCAGTACTGTATGCTGTACAAGCCAGCAGTCTTGACCAATCAGAACGTCAACACTGTGCTCTCTTAACCAATTGGATCTCTTGTTCTCCATGAAGGTGGAAGTAACTGCTCTAACAAGACATGCAAGTAGCTTCACAAATGGGGAAAAACAATCAAAAGGAAAGTATAACAGAATTCTTAATTTTAAGGTTTGGATTTGGGCAACATTAAAGATTTTTATTTATTTTCACATTATTTCCAACATTGCGGCAACCCATTCTTATCTCTGGGTTGTCCACAAGTCAGATGTCTGTAAATCAGGGACTGCCTGTATTGTTCATTATTGTAATATTCAATACACTATTACCTAATACATACAAATGCACCATTTATTAATTGCTATAATAATCAACTAATGACTTTATTCATTAAGTTCATTAAGCATGTGAGTGTGTGTGTGTGTGTGTGTGTGTGTGTGTGTGTGTGTGTGTGTGTAGTGGGGACTGAATTATTTATACTGCATTAGTCTGGGATCTATGGAATGAAATAGATTATTTTTGCCATTATGTATGGATTTATTCATTGATTTGATCACAGATATCTGAGGTGTAGACAGTCATACATGTTTCTGTAATTGGTGGGAACATATGTGGGCATATGTGTGTGTGTTCGCGTGTGTGTGTGTGTGTGTGTGTGTGTGTGTGTGTGTGTGTGTGTGTGTGTGTGTGTGTGTGTGTGTAAGTGCATGCCTGTGTCTGTTCCCTACTGGGCATTCCCACACAGGAAACTTAAACTCAAATTCAGACAACATTGTGGCAGTGCAAGTCAGTACTAAGATTCTAAATAGGAAGATGCCTGAACTTGATACCTTCCTGCAACTGAAATGCATTCATATTTTGTAGATACTGAAATATGCTTTCAAAAGCAGTGACAGCACTCACTATATACCTGAGTTTAGCACTAGCATGTCTCCAGCCCCTTGAGTACCTATCAGAGAGTACATGTCTTTGTCAGGAAATACCATCACTTCATATCAAATTAAACATGACCCTAACTTGGAGTTACTGGATGACCAAATCACCATTAACAAATCCAGCTATTACTTCATTGCTTGCTACATATACCATCAATGTATCTCAGAAATAATGGAAATAACCTTAACAAACTAAATACGGTCAATCTAGGGAATTTCAACTTTTCAAGCATTAGTAGACTGAGATTTCACCAGAGCAGATCTATTTCAGTTTGAAGAAGATTTTATGCAAAATTCCCAACAATCTTCTGTATCAGACAGAGAGGGCTGCTTCATTTACATCTGCCTTCTGCCAGCACCTAAACAATTGTTTTGAAAAGTCAGAACTTGTGTGCACAAATATAATGGTAAATTCAGGAATAACCCTCTCTGGTGGAGATTCTATATTGAAGAACTGTATGAAAATGAAGGAAAATTATAAAAGGTTATAAAAAATCCCAATCCCCTTATCCCAAGACTATAGTGAAACATGCAAGCAAGGAATTTAAGAGTATTATTAAAAAATGTAAAACAGAGTAAAGCTTAAAGTTGCTATAGATGCCAAAGGAATCTACAAATCCTTCTTTGGTTATGTTAGGAAATTAAGGGATAATGTCCAGAAATCCATTTTCATCTATAATGATAACACGTATTCCAACCCAGCTATATGGCCAATATAGTAGAAAACAAACAGAGCTAATTTTACCCTGCCTACCCACATTGTTGCATCAGTATTCCAGGAAATTTAGTTTCCCCCTGAAATCACCCTGGAACAAGCCTTAAAATCCCATACAAAGGCTAAAAAAATAATTTCATGGGACCAGACAACATATCAGGCTGCATTCTCATCAATGTCAAGTATGCACTATCTGAGCCCCTACTTAAACTATTAAACCTCAGTCTGTCCACGGGGTTTGTGCCTGATGCCTGAATAGTAACCAGTGTGAATCCCCTACACAAGGGTGGTCCCCTCTATAAATCCAGGCAATTATAGGCCCATCAGCCTCACCAGCCTTATATGCAGAGCCATGGAACATATCATAGCAAAACTTATTTATGCAGAAATAGCAACTTAACTGATCTAGATCCCAAGCACTTTGGTTTTATGAAGTGCAGGTCCTGTTTCCTCAATCTAGTACATTTCTTTGAAAAGGTTACAGAAGCTGTGGACAGTGGTCACTCAGTTCATGCTGCATATATTGATCTGGAAAAGGCTTTTGACACTATCTACCATACTGGCATTTTAAAAAAAAATCACAAATTTAATGTAAACCCTTATGCTAGCTATCCAACAAATCCCAGGCTTTGAAAGGTTGCTGGTAGCTTCTCTGAACATAAAATTGTAACAAGTGGGGTATCACAGGGATCAGTGTAAAGCCCTCTTATGTTTGGCATTCATTCTGCAGACATCTCATCCAATATCCCAGAAGTGCGGTTGACCAAGTTTTCTGATGACTGTAAGATGGACACTGTAATCCACTCATCCGCTGGTACAAAACCACTCCATCAAGTATAGGAATATGCACATACCTAGTGTACTGAAAATGGACTTAAGCTAAATATATTTATTTATCATCTGTTGACTGGCTTAGTCCTAGTAGGGCGGGAGCCTCCTTTCATGTGAAACCTGAGATAGTATTTATTCTACTAGGGGAAAATTTGCTGTGGTATTGGAGAACGTCCCTTACTCTTTGGAGCTGCTAGATTGTGCTAAAGTTCTAGCCAGTAAAAAAAATCTAATTCAGTGGAACAAGGACTGTTTGTTCATAAACCCAGGAAAAATATTCAATTGAGGAAAAAAGTAAAAATAGGGAAACTAAAATTTAAAAATATTTCCCCTAAACTTAAAAAGAAGGAAAAACAACAATGTTAGAGCACATTCAGTAATTGTGAACAGTATTATTAACTCTGTAGGAAGGACAGGGATACTGGAGTGGTGAGCTAAATCAGATGTGGATGGTATTCTGTTAGATATTGTAAAATTTATGACAAGTGAAGAAAGACTGCAAAGAAAATCTGTGGGGTGGAAATATAATATGGAACTTAGGAAGTAAATGTTATCCTGGAGCTTTCTGTAAAAAACACTAAAAATACTGGATATAATGTTGGTAAGGATGGGAAGGTTAATTGTTTGGGATGTGAGGTGGAGAGAAATTGTTTATAAAACTATGTCATTATACACATATATAACTAGCAATTAAAGAGAGAAAATCTGTTTCATGAAATATTAGACTATGTGGTAGTTAACATGAAAATTATAACTGCAGTGTACTTTAATTGTGATTTAAGGGGAAAATGTAAAAAGAAAGGGAAAGATGTAAAAAGTACATGAAGTGGTAAAATCGTTTTGTGGAACAAAAGTCAGTGGACTTTTAGATGGGGGCCATTGGATCTGAAATTGATTATTTTGTATTATCGGAAGGCTTGAGGGTAGCAGATGGTGATACCTTTGTGACCATTTTTTTTCAGGCCATTTAGCAATATGGATGGAGGGGATGGCAGAAAGATAGTACATTAAATAGGGAAGGGAATAAAAAGAATAAATGAGAAATTATAGGTTGAAATTGGAAGAGTGGGAAGTATTTCAGTTATGAAAGGATCATATCACCATGAAGGATTTCAATAGAAACTGGTCTGAAAGGTGGACTGAATTTAAAAGGAAGTATAAAAAGTCTTTTTTTCAATGATAAGATGATGTAAGAAAGGAACAGAAAGTGAAGTATGGGAAAATGTACAGAAAAGTATTAGAGAATTTTGAGAACAATACAAGAGAGTGTTAAGATAGGGAAATATATTTAAAAGAAATTTAGAAAAAAAATAAGGCATTACTTTTTAGGCACATATACTATTTATAATCTGCATATTTAGGTAATATAATAAAGGAGGGTATTAGTATAATGAGGAAAATGAAAAATGTAAAAGGAGAAGTAAAAAGAACACAAGAGCAAATTATTGAGTATTATAGTACAGCATGTTGAAAATATGCATTAGAGTAAAAAGAAGGAAAATAAAATAAAAGTAAAAACAAATTCCAGAAAGATTTTAGGATGCATTTGAAGAAATAATTTCTCTTAGCAATTTGGATGAAGTACTTAAGAAAGTAAATGTTAATTTCGTATCAGGCCCAGATAGTATAGGGTATAGAATGTACAAGAAATTAATGGATTGTCACAGAGAATATTTTGTAAATTACTAAATGAAAGGTTGAAGGAATGTTTTGCTTATGAAGAGTTATGTCATGGCATATTAAAATGTATATGAAAGAAAGCTGAGAAGAATGAAATAAAAAATTGGAGACCCATCACATTAAATAACACAGATTATAATTTTTTTTCTTAGAATGATACAAGGGAGAATGGAAGGTAGGATGAGGGATTTTATGGAAGAAAGTATATATGGTATAAAAGGAAAGGGATCTCAAGAATTGTTATTGACTGTGAAAGAAATTGTGGATGATATTATAAGTAAAGGGGAGGATGTGAAACTTATGGCTGGTAATATTAGCAAGGCATTTGATACAGTAGGTCATGGCGCTATGTGGGATCTTATGGAGAAGTATGGAATAGGTAACACAATTAGGAGAGTGTGTATGTCAAAATATCAAACTAAAAGAGAGAGTGTTAGGGAATGGGTGGCTGAGTAAAGAATTAAGCATGAAATGTGGTGTAAGACAAGGATGTTTAAACTGGTAAACTTTCTGACCCAACGGGTGGCAACTAGTATATTGCAAATAGGAATTACTGAATGTTTCCTTCCTAAAAACGTTGGATTTGAATTTCCCATTGTTGGGTCAGAAAAGGAATATTATTAAAGGGCAATGTATTCAAGCAGCCCTGATGACCTCAGACTCCATGGACTTAAACAGTGAATTGGAATTGATAGGGTTTTTTTTTCAGGAGCAGGGGTTACCCTGATGGAATGGTGAATAATGTCACCAATTATGTCAAAAGTGAGTGGGGGAAAAATATAAACAACTCTTAGGGGTTGGCCCCATGAACAGTGAGGGAGCCACCAATAATAACAACAATAAATATATAAACTGTACAGCTAAAAATAATTCTGATAAGGTTTTATTTAAAAGGGCATGTGTTTTACAATATGCACCATTCAGTAGGGAGATTAAGAATATTATACAGAAAAACTGGAATATTATGAAATTTGATAGTAATATATTTAGGAATGTGGGGGACATGCCACATTTTGTGTTTAGGAATGGTACAAATATGAAAATGCAATTGGAGAAGAAAATTAGGTATAAGTATAATGACAAAGTACAGAATGGTACCTACAAATGTGGCACATGTAACCAGTGTAGGCTTATTATTAATACCCCTTCCATTGTATTAGAGAATATTAATAAGACAGATGTTAAATTCCAGAAGGGCAACTGTAGGTCCAAGCACCTGGTTTATCTTGCAGAGTGCACTAAGTGTCCATGTTTTTACGTTGGAAAAACTGACAGGTGCTTGAGGAATATGATCTATGACCACAGTTATAGCATAAGAAAACAAGATGGAAATAATGCCCTATGGAAACATCTGAATGCAAGTGCTATATGTTCTTCATTTCAATTTGGAATATTAGAATTGGTAAAATATAATCCCGGGGTGGTAACATAAAGAAAATGCTGGGGGAAAAAGAGGCAAGGTGGCAGATCCATTTAAATGCTTCTGTGCCCCCCGGTATTAATGAGTACATATCCATTAAACCCATAATGGAAAATAGTAGTTATTAGGTTGTTATGGTGGTACTTTTTAAATAAACAAATAAAATAAAAATATTTATATTTATATATTTTATATTGTGTATATATATATATATATATATATAGAATATAAACAGACACTATATGAGCTATGTTCACATTTTTAATGAATATTATCATATTATTTTATTAATTTTATTAATTGTATTTAATATTAGTTATTTAAGTCAATAGGGAGAATAGGAATTCAACACTAGCACTTTAAGAATTAATTATGGAGTTAATTGTATTAAATGTGATTGGTATGAGCATATATTTAAGAAAAACATTGTGTGAAGAGTATTGTTCTGATGAAGTCTATTTTATTAGATGAAAGCGCTTAACCTGTATGTTTTTAAGTTAATAAACCGAGTTAAATAGAGATTTTGCTGCCATTCCATTTGTGCTAGTGTCTTACATGTTGTAACCAGGAACAGACTGGTTCGTGGTATTTTATAAAGTTCTGGAAGATGATGTGAATAAGAAAAAGTAAAAAGAACATGTAAATGAAGAAATTAAAAATTATCAAGAAAAATATTAATATGGAAAATAAAAATCGGTGGTATAGAGAACGATAGAAGGATGTGGTGTAACAATGTGATGAAACAACATTATTATGTAAATCCATGGGATAATTTACCAGAAGAAGTGATTAAAGCCATTAATGTAAGGAATAGGTCATGTACCAGGATAATAAAATGTCAGGATTTCATATGGAGACTGTTAATAAATATGTTACTAGCAAAGGGGAATATCCTGTATAAAAAGAAAGCTGAATAATTATTTAGTTTGTGGGGAGGAAGAGACAACAGAGCATTTTTAAGATATAAAATGGTAATGAAACTCTGGAAAAAATTTTTGAGAAGAAAAATTTTTGAGAATATTAATTCCATAAACAATATAGATATAAATATGATTGTGTGTTGACATTGTAAGACAAGAAGACAGAATATGTGAGAAGGGTAGAAGAATGTTTTATGTAATTTTTTTTTTTTGGAATGAAAGAATGAAAGCCTGAATGATTTTTTTAATGGGAAATTAATTTTGGCAGTTATATTGTAAAAAAATGCATTATAGTTTTGGAAGAAGGAGTGGGGTGTCAGTTATGGAAGAATAACAATGAGGATGTTATAAGAAGAATGATTAGTAGTAAAAAAACAGAAATGTGTACGTATGTGCCTGTAAATCTATACATTTTGTAAATATGTAAAAATATGTTTATGTTGTGCTAAATAAAGAACCTCTACTTTTTTCAATAGGTGCCATGGGATCTTTTACATCCACCTGAGCTACCACCAATTCAAACACAAGGGACGTTGGCTTAATGCCTCATCAGAAGAACACAAATAGAAGTACAGCACTCCCCATCATGCTGCACTGCAGTGTTAATAATCAATCTACCTGCTATAGAAATAGAACCCACAGTCTTCTAGGTGCCAAAAATGAATGTGCTACTTGTTGCACCACTGATGTACAAAAAACTACAATGAAGTAGTATCAGACTAAAAAGCTGTTCCCACATCATAAGTTGTACAGGGTACTTCTCTTCTGACAGATATGGTCATAAGAGACAGAAAAATTATGAGGACGATTTTCTCTTATTTCATCATCTTGTTTTCACCATAGTCAGGAAATCCTTCTACCTGGCACAAGGAAATATTTTTTACGATCCAAAGAAGTCATTCTGATACTGAAATATTCCTCTATCAGACCAATAACTGAATACGATATCCTCTTTGATATGTATAACTGGAAAGTTTCAAAAGATACCTTGTTAAGAAAATTAAAATCCTTAAATACTTCAAATATCCAGATAGATTAGTCAACTCTGCTTAGAGTCAGTAGACTACAGGCTGCTTTGAAGTGATATCTGTCTCACATTTTGAGTCATGAAAACATAATCATATTTGATCTTCTGTTTCTTTGCAAAACCAATGGCTCTACAAGCACCTGCACTAGGAACCTAAATGTACATTAACAAATAAACTATACTCCCTGGAGAGAGAATTTCCTAACTCAAAATATGTCCACCCTATGGATTAAGTTAACACTGCAAGTCAGGCAGAGTACTACTTTGATAACTTTAAGGTTATTCTTGATGAATTGATGGGTAAACAAAAATGTATACCTAGATTGCCATGGTCAGTCCTGCTCAGTTTAGAGGGTGAGTATTATTAAGTGCTTGAAACAGGAGGCAAATATTTTAAGAGTATCTGCTAAATAGAATATATGGCTAGACATCTTCTGGCCCTTGTGACCACTTGCCTAATATTGTTTCTATATTTCTGTGGGGGGTGGCTACTGTGGTGAAGTGCTTAGCATTGTTGTCTCACAGTATGAGGTTCTCCAATTCAATTCTCAACAGGGGTGCCTTCTGTGCAGAGTCTGCATGTCCTCCTTGTGGTTGCATGGGTTGCTTCCAGATGCTCTGCTTTCCTCCCACACTCCAGAGACATGCAGTAGATGAAATGGACACTCTAGACTGGCTGTAGGTGTGAGTGATTGTGTGAGTAAGTGGTACGGATGATCTAAACCATCAGGGTTAGCCACTCTGTGGTGTAAACCTTGGCTCAAGATGACTGTCCCTGTTGAAGTAACATCCCGACCCTATGTACAAAATGGGAAGAAGAGGTTGAGGATGGATGGATGGATTTCTGGGGGGGGGTGCAAGTGGACTGAAAGAAATAAATGGCTAACTATTATTACTATTTTTTTTTATTACAATTACATGTCTGAGGTACACACCATCAGCAAAGTGGTTGTATTGTTGAATATTGAAGCTTTTGTATGAAAGTAGCTAACCCCGATGTCATTTGTTCAACTTAAAACAAAATCATTCTGTCTCTGCAGGACTAAGGTGTTTTTATGTAAAGCAAGTTATAATGTTTTACTGTGGCTACTATTTGCAGGCAACAAAGTTAAAACTTACTGCTGTGGTCTTTTCCATCATAATCAGATATTAGAGGTGTCTGCAATCAACAAAGTGGATACTATTGCTATGTATAGCAATAGTATCCACTTTGTTGATACTATTGCTATGTATAGCAGCTGTCTGTGGATAAAAGGGAGTGAACCTGTTGTCAACTGCACAGTTTAAACAGTCTTTGCAGAACTAATTTTCATTTGTGAGAAGCAAGTTGGAATACCTTACTGTAGCCATTTATTATAACACATCCAGACATCTGAGATGTGCATAATCATTAAAGTAGTTATAATTGCTAGATGCAAAAGCTGTCTGTGGATGAAATTGTGTGGGAGGGTTACAGTGTATCTAAAAGTAGCAAGTTAGTTGTAATTACTTTGCTTTTCCATCACTCACACATCAGCATTGCACATAATAAATTAGTATGTTTGGTGATCTAGGCAGAATGTTTGTAATAACATCTGACCACTGGCACAGTTTACATGGCACAGCTTGCCATCTCACAGTACCTGGTTCTCTGGTTGTGTTCTTGGGTGCAATTCCATTTGAGTGGAAGCTGTAAGTCCTCCCTGTCTCTGCTGTTTTTTCCAGGTGCTCTAATTTCCTCCAGCACCCCCTAAGACATGCTATACATGAGGGTGAATTTGCATTCCTTCACTCTGCCTGTAACTGTGTAGTTTAAATGTGTGTGTGTGTGTGTGTGTGTGTGTGTGTGTGTGTGTGTGTGTGTGTGTGTGTGTGTGTGTGTGTGTGTGTGTGTAAAGAATAACACCAATTTTATCTGTGGGTACACACAATATGGGGCCCACATACATACTTCTTCTGGCTCATTTAAAACATGAATAGTTGACAGCTAATTATCTTTAAAAAATAAGGTAGAAAATACATCAGAGAACATCTAGAACCTTAGAGTTCCTGGAGACTACTAGAATCCCAGTCTTCTGGCTGTATAATGGGATATTAGCTCAGGTTTAGCAGCGGGGCTTCATGTTTAACCTGTACCCTAAGACTATTCAAGTTTAAAAAAAAAAAGAAAGCCCTGTACAAGGATGTGCATGTAAGGTCACTATAACTTCTGTTGAGGCTGGGGACAGTGTGAGCATTATTTCTTTAACTTTCCTCAATGTCAGTCCTCAGAGGTATGCACAGAAGGTGATTATAACTTGTCTACAGGCAATGTACCTCCTTGGAGTAAAACATTGGACTACATTACTGTGATCATTATTTTTCCACTCTCTTCACAACCAGACATCAGATGTGTGCAATGTTGTCTATCTTCTGTGAATAGTGGTAAGGAGGGGCCCTTAATTCAAATACATTACAATGGCGATATATATATATATATATATATATATATATATATATATATATATATATATATATATATATATATATATATATATATATATATATATATATATAGCAATAACAATTTGAAATATATGTTGTGATTATTTTTTCTATTACTTTCATAGTTTCTTAGTTTAATATGTTCATAGGTAAGTACTAGGTTAGTTGTCTCTGTGGGTCATTTTAAGCTTAGCCAGTTTCCTTTTTTGTACTGGCAATAACCTATCCCATTTGGTTACAGACTGACCTTACCCATCCCATGGTTAATAATTATGTAGTACCCCTAATGGGAATAACTGGGATCATACCGTAGATAATTTGAGGGGATTCATGCATAGGATAAAGGTTTTAGGAGCTGCCTTTGTCCATAATAAGTACAGGGAGCAGTGCAGGGGTATATTTTCTGCTTTCTATTAATAGATCTAAATTGCACTTGAATATGGAAAGGGTTGAAGTTTGTTTTCTGTGGCTGGGGAGTCTGTTCCAGAATAGCAGTATCCTCTGCAAGATTTACCTGTCCCTCCAAACTGTTCTATTGATGTTGCAGAAGAGATTTAGATCTCTAGACCTCTAGACCAAGTATTTCTGATACACTTTCACTTGCTGATGTGCAGCAAATCAATCAGTAATGGGTCTGAGGATGCCATGCATGCCAGACATTGGCATATCCCAATCACAATTGAACAGAAAGTGACTATCTCTTTTTATGGGTGGGTGGGGGGTAGGATGCCAGGAACAATCCCCAGATATTACTAATGTGTTCTCACAAGCATTTCTTCTCTCAGTGCCTTCCAAACTGCTATTTGTCTGCTTTTAAACATTAAACTTTGTTCACAACTTGAATATTCCTTGAAAGTAGGAAATTAGATTTGATTGCTTTCCTTACTCCTGATTTTTACTCAGGGCATCACTGGAGCAAAACGTTGGGGAAGAAGCTCTAAAATACCCATCAGAGCATCTAGAACCCAATGGCTTCTGGGAAACTGACTGGCCACCAGATTCACAAGTTAATTGAATTACTTCCCACACAGTTATGACAGTGTACTCTTTACCAGTTAGGATGTGTTAAAATAATAGACAGAAAAGCTGGAGAGTAAGACAAAGTACAAAAAATCATGAAAGAAGTAATCTGTCTAAATGGTGTGGGTTGGCTAGGATGAGGGAAACTGGGGGCAGCTGAAGGGGGAAAAACAGTAGGCATTGGAGGTGCCAAGAAGTCCTTTGTTCCACTTTACCTAAGGCAGGCCCTGTTGACTGCATTTGGACATCCAAGGTGTATAAAATCAATAATGTAGCCAGACTGAGTGGCACTGAGGCAGTCTGTGGATGAAAGTGGCTGACTTCAGCTGCTGTTTTATCACTGGGAAATGGTCATTGACTTGCTGTAATATATTCCAACTCTCATTTTATTTACTCTCATTTATTCACTTTTCTCTTGCAGCCATTTCTGTGTAGTCACCAGATGCCACTACCTGACTCTTCCTCTTCTCTGTGTACCCCCTGCCCCAACCTGGCAGCACCTCTGCTCAGACTGCAGTCCTTTGTCTAAGACTGAAGTGGTGCACCATCTCTCTCACTCTCTTTCTCTCTCCCCCCCCCCCACACACACACACACACACGTGCACTCCAAGCAGTTAAGCCTGTCCATTTACTTCTTGAGCAGCTCCACCTTTAATTCTTCCCTTCCAATTCTTTATCATTTGTGCAACCAATGAAGTTTCTTCCCTGGGGTCTATATTAGTTTGTCAAAATACATTTCTACCAAACACCTTTCATTGACACTAAACCATCAAATGTCACTTCTGCAAATCACAGACTTTTTCACAGGGTAATGAAGTAGTCGGCCAGCTCCACAACTTTGCCTTTTTCCCCAATGTAGTGCAATCTCAGAGTCGTTATATATAGTTAAGGGGTATGTGGGGGGGGGTGAAGCCTACCTTTTGAGTGGGTTTGATTTCATGCGTTGTGTGTTTGTTGTGCTATAGGGCAATTGTTTCATTGCTCCTGGAAAAATTCTGTGATTCAAGAAGTGAATTTCGACAGTTTGGTGTCGATGGAAAGGTGTTTGGTGGAAATGTATTTTGATGAACTAATATAGGCCCCCTTCTCTGTAAGTTATGCTATCCAAATGTTATGGGACCCTCGGTATCATTCAGTCTCACATCCCTCTTACTAGTTCCCCTTATGTTCCCTATTTGTGTACATAACTTCTCATTCTGTTGCCATTACGGATCTGTCCACTATCAACTATCATGCCCGTGCTCCTACCTTAGCAGTACACTGATCTTGGTGTCCTCTGGCATGATTGAACCTAACTTTTTACTTCCATTACAGCATCTCAACAGGTCTTAAACCAGGTTTTTAACTCCAGTTAAAAGGTTAAGAAACAGTTCTTAACACAATGTGTGACAGACCTTTTCAATGTGGAACTACATGGAACATGGCATTTGAAACTCAAAATAAGGAAAGTTCCTCATAATAAAGGTACTTTTCAGAGGTGTGGCTTGGAATAACATTTCATGATGTCACTTGATTAAGGTAAATTTCATTGAATAGTTTTCCTTTGCAATGATGCTGACCTTCTTACAATGTACATATTAAAAGTGTACAGAAATGCAAGTGACAATATTATATAGATTGTTTTCCAGCAATAACAATATATGCTTGAAAATGCAAAGTCACGCTGCTATATTATACGTGTGCAGTCACTAACATTGCTATATAAACAGCTATAAGACTTGGTTCATAGGAAGTAGGAATTAAAAAAAATACAGGCATCAGCATCATAAAAGAGTTGAAAGACTCATGAAGCCTCTTAGTTTCCTTGCCTCTTAATTCTATTGCTGATATTTTATTAATCAAAATGAGAAGTATTTCTGCATGTTAGAAATCCACAGAGAAATACTGTTCTTTGGGGTGGGGGGCTTATCCTAACTGCATTCACTACTTACTTTCTATTAAAGACTGAACTTTCTGCTTACTTGTCAAAGATCAATAAAAAGTACCTCTTGAGGAAGACAAGTGAATGTCAACAACACCTTACACTTCCACAAATTTGAATTAAACTTCAGTTAACAAAGTATTGTTTTCTGATAAAATTATAAGACATGATAAATGGACTACATTCCATTTCCTGTATCCTCTTTAAGTATCCTGTGTCTTTTAGATGATTCAATGCATTTTGTACAATTGTTTCAATAAAATATAGCGTGCCCTTATGGAGTTTAAATTATGAGGCTTTTTCCTCCACATCCATTTTTTGATAATCCTACATACTTCTCTGGCTCAGACATACAGATTTATACATTACCAAACTCCTGAGATGTGTTAAAGTCAGCACAACTCATTTTACTGAACAGCATGTTCTGAAGAAAGTGTCAGATGGTCTAGTTTGCAAGTACTGTATTATGTAACAAAACTGATCCAGCTGGAGCAATTCTTCTTATTTTTGCTGTTGAAAACAATACAGTAACCTGATTACCTCCTCTAAAGATGATATCAGTTTTACTCTAACTTCCAAATGTTAAACTAAGATGCATGCGCTTGTAAAACTGACTTGACAGTTTCCTGGCACTTCATCATGTCACGGAGGCAGGGGTTGGTCTCTTAATGCGTGTTAGGTTTTGATACTGATGAAGCTAGGAAGACTATAGACTATTTGTAGCATGGCCACTGTCATGAACAATGAAGTCTAGTCATTTTTTAACTTGCAGCACATTTTACTTTTGGCCTTGCATTACACTTACACAGCATGACACATATGCACAAAGCATGAGCGCTTAATTCATTTGAACAGTTACATGTTAACCCACCTCTGACCCACGTCTGAAATTTAAACTTCCTCCCTGACCTTTAATCCAGGGTCATGATCCCAATAGGTCAAATTACAGCTCGGCTTACATCTTACTACAGCCACAAAGGTCGTAAGAAAGAACTAGCTAAATGACACGTCAGCCTCTCCCATTCCAGGGAACAGATGTCAAGACGACAGCAAAATAAATGCTGATCTGGCCTTCATTCATTTTATGGAGAATTTAATATTCTGCATTATTTATATGTTCAGAATTACTTTTTGTTTTGGCAGAAATCGCAGACAGTTTTAATATTTTGCTTCTTAGGCTGTATTTTTTTTCTTTGCCTCAGGCTGTATCCATCAGAAATTTTTTTTTTTTTTTGTAAGTCCATGGGACATCTGCACTACACTAATATAGTATGTTAGGATGGTAATGAATTTTAGTGTCCTGCTTCTCATTATATATACCAGAGGTTTGATAAGTTAAAGACAGAGGCAACCATGAACACCAAAATTAGAGATAAAGGAGGTCAAATAAATAAGAAAATAACAAGAGCCACATAAGACAGAATTCAACAGTTTATGTGGGAAACTCGGTTTAATTCACTGCAAAGTACTTGCATAAAAAGATTTTTCTCATTAGACTTATTCTGGTGAAATGAGAAAATGACTCAGACCAAGAGACACTATGAATAGATTTATTGAGGGAGCAGGGACTGCTAAGGAAAAAAGCTTTACCCTGATGTTTGCACAGGCACTTCTTATGCAGATAATGCCCCTGTTTTTCCTGTGCAGCCATCAGCCTTCAGCACATTTTCTCTTCAATGTGGTCAGACCCAACTAGGTGCATGCATAATTTATAAACAAGACTACTATCCTCCTAGGGAAATGCATAATCGATTCTGTCTAGCAAGATGGAGGAGTAAACATGAGTAACTGGTTTGCTTTGAAGTTGTTAAAAGCAATTACACCTAATTCATGTATGTATGTAGGCACAGGGTAGAAACAATGATCCCTAATGTATGAAAGGATATTGTCACAATTCCCATCAACAGTATAAAGAGTAAGGCATCTCTAACTAACTTCCTAAACCCATCACAAAACCTCTTGAAAAATGACATTTTCTCAGGTGGTGAGTTTCACTCAGAAACATATAATCCTCTTTCAAACACTCGGCATGGTGCATAAGAAACTGAGGAAATATAGATATGTAACCAACTGTAGTACATTTGACTTTCTAGACATCCATAATGATGCTTATCATTTTATACATTTTTAACAATACTGAGAGTTTTGTTGTGATCCAAGCAGCTTCCATTCGTTCCTGCATTATGTACTAGAGATGACGCACTGAATATGTTTATTCAGTGTCAAATACTTGCAGTGTCAAGGGGGACACTACACTATACTACACTACTTAGGTGTAGTATATTATGCCATTATTGATTACATGATGTGTCAGTGGTGCATAGCCATTTTGTTGCAAGAGTATACAAGAGTAAACAGACAGCTTCATCCTTTTTGTGGTACTACCCTCCTCTTCTGAGTAAGAAATTTAAGGCACACCGTTTCATTTACAGCAAAACTGAGGAAAAGACTGGCTTTCCAGTACTGATCTACACTTAAACTTACTATAATTTTGTACTTAGTTCAAATGTTGATATTATGTATTAGGTTTTGTAATAACTTTATTTAACTGTAACCATATTATGTCAATGTCGAGCTTTTCTCCTCAGGCCTCTTCTGAAAATGGGATATTATTATCTCAGAAGGCCTTTCCCAGTAAACAATTGTGAAATAAATAAAAATAAATAAACACTTCCCTAATACAGTTTCCTCTGTATGAAGCAAAATATTTAGCAGGAACTGATGTCATATCAGCTGTGTCTTTAAAGTGAATGGCAAGGGTAATGGAATAGGGCAAGTTCATAGGCTGTAAGTGAATTCACTTACTTCTCAGACTCATACAAAATAAAAACTAAGTGATATATTTCATTTTTTAGCCAGTATGGTGCTTGTGTATTATCGCAACCAGATTTCCAAGAGGCAGACATTTGTAATGTTTTCGCTAAAGTATGAATGGTAACCTGAAAAGGGTCAGCTAAACTGTGACTTACTACTGCATCACTTTGTTTATAAATGTGGAAGAGGAATAGCAGCAAAATTCCTCTTCCTAGGTAGCGGCGATTCCCAACGTAACTTAATGAGGAATGCAATACAGATGCCTGCTGCTTCTCAGTCCTGCAAAGAAGGACCTCTTTGTTTCTTTATTTGTTTCTAAATGTTTACTAAGTATCTCGTAAAATACACTTTCTACAGAAGAAGTATGCAGAACAATGAATAAATACAAGTAATATTCCAGGTAAAAACTGCTGTCGACTAAATGAATACTGTATGCAAAAGACACTGCATTCACTGAATTGAATTACAAGCACAAACGACAGATTTTATCAAGTTTATTTACTGTCACAGTGACTCCTGTCGAAACAGTACGTCCCAGAGAAATACAAAATGTGACTGTTATTCATCATCCTGAGTCACACGCAATGTGATAGAGTGATACTTAGTAGTAAACACACCCCTTTCAAGGCTAACATTAATAACTTCGGCGAAAAACAATGATTTTTCTGGCCCTTGGAAATCTGGTTGCGATAATACGTAAGTACCACCAGTTTTACTAAAATGTATTTATTTTATCAGCTAAGATATGTGGGCAGGTAAAAAAAAAATTCAGTCAAGACCAGGGTAAAGTCATGTAAATATACAAGAGTTTTAACAATGCTATTAGTTGAGACAAATTTGACACCCATTCAGGATTGGTCTGTTTGTATAGTTTACAAATTGAGCAAAATATTACATATAGTTTCATAGTTTCATAGTATAGTACTAGGCTATCTGCCCTGGGGCATTTGTAAGCCTAGCCATAGTGATGTGGCTTTTGCCACCCCATGAAATGGTACAAAAGTGTACAGATAAAATCTAGAATACTGTGCCTCTGTCTAGTAGTGACACAGTGAAGGTCCCCTTATATAATAGAATTAGTTTACTGTGCCTCTGTCTAGCAGTGACACAGATGTGACCCCTGGGGTAAACTTACGATCTCCCATCCACTCATCAAGATTTCTCTTGAAGAGATTCAGTGAGGGGCTCTGCCTAATATGAACTGGGATCCTGTTCCAAAGCATGGGAAGCCTCTGGGTTATGAATCTATCCCTCCAGCATGTCCTATTCATACTTGTGCCGAGGTTTAAGTCTTTAGCTCTCGTGGTCCTGATGGATTTGGATTTTTTGAGGTGGAGCATGTCCATCAGATCCTGATTGGACATGGCCTTGTATGTCAGGCAGAGATCACCTCTGAGCAGGCGGTATGCTACTGAATAGAGCTGAAGTTTCTTTAGTCTGGCAGAATAAGACATATGTTGGAGACCCTTGATCCTTTTGGTGAGGTACTTTTGTGGTCTCTCCAGCTGTTGCAAGTGCCGGGTGAGGTACATACCAAATGGGACATTGTACTCAATCATGGGTCTGATGAGGGAGGAATATAGGGGTACAATGACATCCTTGGATCTGGATGTGAAACCCTTCATGATGAAGTGTGCAAGGTAGAATGTTTTTCTAACTACTTTGGCAACGTGGGTGTCAAATGAGAGGTTGCTGTCTACTTGGGTCCCTAGGTCTCTGATTACTTTTTCTGTACTCAGTGGGTTGCTGTCTATGTGATAATTTGTGGGTACTTTGTTTTTTCCAAAAGGGATAACTATACATTTTTTGGCATTTAGTTTAAGGCCGTGACTACGGCACCAGTTGTCCGTTTCAGTGAGGCCTTTTTGTAGGATGTGTGTATCTGCTGGTGTATCGACTATGGCACCTAGTTTGCAGTCATCTGCGAACTTTGTCAGCCACAGCCCTCCCATGTTTGCTTTAACATCTGAGAAATAAATGCCGAACAAGAGGGGTCCCAGGACAGATCCCTGTGGGACACCACTTGTGACTGGCTTTGAGTCTGACATTGCTCCAGCGATTTTAACTTTATGGGTTCTGTCCTTTAGCCAGTTTTCAACCCATCTATGATGCCTGAGTGGGGTATTGTGTCGAAGGCCTTGGCCAAGTCCAGGTATGCTGTATGGACTGCTTTGCCCTCATCAATGGATCTAGTGACTGTTTCGAAAAAGTCAACCAGGTTTAAAAGGCAGGATCTGCCCTTTACAAAGCCGAACTGGGTGGGGTCAAGCATCTGTAGGTCCCCTATGTCTCTGTTTATGAGTTCCATAATGATTCTTTCCATAGCTTTGCAGACCAGGCTAGTCAAGCTTATGGGGCGGTAGTTTCCAGGGTCTGTAGAGGCACCCCCTTGTGAGTGGGACCACTGTTGCTGTCGCCAGTGTTCAGGTTCATTTCCCTAAGTTAGGCTAATGTTAAATAGCATTTTTATGTGTGGGTTTAGTTCCCCTTGGAGTTCACGTAACACGCACCCCGGGATACCGTCAGGTCCCATTGATGCTGTGTTTTTTGCTTTGTTTAGGGAGGTTCTCACTTGGACATCTGAGATGACAGGGAGATTACATTCAGCTGGGATAAGTATTTCTTCTTTTGGGGTGAAGGAGGTGAGAAATTTGCACTGAACCTATCAGCCAGAATGTTAGCAATATCTGTGGGTTCAGTGTATTTTTGTTGTTGTGAACCAACTCTGAGCATATCTGAGGGTTTCCGTCCAGGTTTCTAACATAGCTGAAGAAGGCTTTGTGGTTATCTTTAGTGTCCTTAGCGATTTTTCTCTCAAAGTTTGCCTTGGATGTTTTATGAGAGAACGTAGTTTTCTGCTAATGTTGATCAGAGATGTCTTCCCTTCATGGGATTTCACTCTGACGTGCAGTAGCTTCCTTCTTTGTTATACAATTTGTTTATGGCTGAGGTCCACCAGACAGGATGCTTACATTTGGTGGAGAGCGACTTGGATTTGTTTGGGATTGCATGATCCATGCATTCTTGGAGATGTCCATAGAAAGCATTTGTGAAGGATTCAGCATTGTGGGATGTGGTATCCACTGGCACAGTGGGCTTAAAGGATACCATCTCAGTCTTAAGAAGAGTGAAGTCTGCTTTTGAGAAGTTTTTCACTGTGGTCTTTTGTGCTGGGGGTGGAGGTGGGATATGTATATCCAGGGTGATTAGCTTGTGGTCAGATCTCACTAGTGAGGGGGTATACTTCTGGTGTGGAGCATTTTGTCCCCATGTTTGTGATGATCAGGTCTAGTATATTATCTCCCCTAGTGGGAGAGGTGACTAGTTGTTCCAGTGCATTTGAATTTATGAATTCCAGGAACCTTTGGGCTAGAGTATTAGGGCTAGAATAATGTACCCAATCTATGTTTGGGTAGTTGAAGTCTCCCAGTATGATGGTATTTTGTTATACATTCATATCCTCCAATGTCTTCAGGAAGGCTGAGTGGGGTTCTTGAGATTGGGAGGGTGGTCTGTAACATGCTACCAGTGGTATAGCAGTTTTGCCTATGGTTAGTTGCACCTGTATGGTCTCTGATGCTTCATGTGTTGCTACTAACCTGGAGGTGTGGGTGTCCTTTATGAATATGGACACTCCCCCCTCCCTTTGTGGTTCGGCCCGGGTTTTGGGGCCGAAAAGCATGATACGAGGGATAGCCTGGTAGTGCTGGGGTGCACTCAGGAGCCTTGAACCAGGTTTCAGTTACTGCACAGACGTCGATGTTCTCCATGCTGAGGAGTGCATCAAGTGCCTGCATCTTGAGATTTAGACTTCTGGCGTTGAGCAGCATTACCCTTAGTTTTTTCCATTTTGTTTTCTAAGGAGGTGGGTTTGTCTTTTGAGCCTTGCCTAAAAAGGCACTATGGGGGTGGCAAGAGCCTTAGCAAATGTCGAAGCCCAGTGTGGTGTGGTGGGTGCCATCCATTAGAGCGTGAAACAGCCAACATATCCAACATATCATCAGAGGCAGACAGACATTTCCCTTAGAGAATGACACCGAGCCAATTAGCCTGGGCTACATAATCGGAGAACTCCTCTGTCTCTTTCATTTAGTCCAGGGAGGGGAGAGTGCGGTCATTCACACCAGCATGGACATTGACGGAATCATATTTGTACTTGCTTTGGAGTGACCTGAGTGCGTGTGTTATGTGGCGGATCCTAGCTCCCGATAGACAGCTCACAGTCACCTTTTCCTTGTTCAGCCTGGTCAGTGGGACATCAATGTGTCTGACTATGGAGTCACCTATTACTAGCATATCAGGCAAGGTGTTTGGCCTTAAGGGCTGAGATTGGTCGGCACACTGATTTATTGAAGTATGTGTTGCATGTGTTTTGTTTTGAGGTGGTGGATTTTTGGATGTCTGCTTTGGGAGCCTCTGTTGTTTTGGTAAGTTTTTTATTAGAGCCTCCGAGTATGTCTTTGTGTTTTTATGTGTTTGGTTTGCAGTTGTGGTAGGTCTATGTGGGACTGGGATTGTTGTGTGTGTGGTTGCCATCTCCTCCTGTCTGGTCATGCCAGCCCTGAGTTGAGAGAGTTCAGCCTCCAGTTTGGCTATATAGTTGCATCTCTCACATGTATTTGTGTTTGTTGGGAGGAGGAGAGGGTTGTCTGTGTACATGAGACAATTGTAGCATTGTCTCAAGATACCCAGATTGACCAGCTGAACTGGAGACAATGCCAGTAATCTACCACTCGACATGCTAGAACAGTATAAGGGAGTGGTATACCTTTAAGGGAACTGGATATTCACAGGGGTGGTAAGTAGATGTAGTGCTTTACTTAGTACGAGAGTGCTTACTTAGTAGAGAAGTATTGAGAACAAGTGCTAGGCTTATAATACAGTGAGTATTCTGGTTATACTAAGAGTAGAGCTTCCTTAAGGGAAAATTTGAAGAGCAGACTTGGCGGAGCCAGAAAAAGTTTAACCTTGTTTAACCAAGTTTAACCTTGTTTAACCAGTGACTGAGCTATGCGAGCCGCAAAACCGTGCAAACCCGGATTTTAAACAGTGAACTACAAAGAGCTAGGAATGGTCCCAAACAACCAATTACTACAGCTTCTTGTGCTGAGGTCACTTCCCCCAAGGACAGGTAGGCTGCTCAAGGCTCCCCACTCCCACTGGTGAGCAAAGAAACTTCCTTCTATCCAAGTAAGGTAATGGACAACACAGGAACTACACCACAGCCCATAATACAGCAATGCCTGTAAACTGGTCTAAGCTAGTCGAGGAAGGCGGGAAAACAAGGATTATTTTTTTGTTTGTTTTTTTGCTAGAAACACACAGAAAATGCAGAGACAGTGATAAATTAGTTACACAGGCTAACACACTTTAGTGGGCAGCCTCCACAGTTAAATTAAACAAACAAACAAGCAAACTTTTGATCAAATTCGACTAAATGTAACTTTAAGTGCAGATTTTAAAATAAATGCAGCAATCAGTTAAAAAACAGTTCAGGCTAGTTCAAAGTAAGCTACAGAAGCTATTTCCAGTGAAAAAAAGCAAAGATACTTAAATCCTGAAGGTAGTCGCTTTTTCGAGTTCCTTGCTGCTAGGACCACTCTGTAAACCCACGTGGAGCTTGTCTGAGCAGTATAGTCAGAAAAAAATGCCCAGAGGCGGATTTTAAACAGTGAACTACAAAAGAGCTAGGAATGGTCCCAAACAACCAATTACTACAGCTTCTTGTGCTGAGGTCACTTCCCCCAAGGACAGGTAGACGTAGATAACATCATGCAATTGCGTTGCAGTTTGCACAGAAAATTAGATTTTCTCCATAGGATAACTAATTTGTTTTCTTCGCAACCAGGCCCAAGATGGCCATATCTCTCTACAGAGGCAGCACACATACTGTCCACCTGCAGAGGTGTCTTACTGTCAGTAAGAACGCCTATTACTATACTATAAAGCGTGCCATATACTCAAAGTCTGCAAATCACTGCTGTCTGGTCCTATATGTAATAATGCATGGCTTCTTGAGCATGCTAGCAGTTAGATTTTTGCCCTGATTGTACTTCTGATATCTAGTGTTGCAGATATGGATACGTGATATACAGTGGGTATGGTATGAAAGTTTACCATCTCCCATCTAGGGGAGAGGTTCTTAGTAGTGCAGATGCACCTCCTTGTGACAGATGGTATGGTCCATATACCTTGAGTCCTGGACAACTAAATCAAGTGCTTAAGCTCGATCACACATAATACTTTATTACAGTAAACTCTCAGTTAACCGGAACTCAAGCATCAAGCAACTGGCAAAAAATATTGAAGAAATACAGTACAATTTTCAAGTGTTGCACTTTCTGTTTTCCCCTCACAGAAACATACTTTATGTTTTTAGAGTTTTAAAAAGGAAACTAGGATAAATTCCCTCTCTCTCTCCAACCTGAGAACAAGTCAAACAAAATAGTATAGGGCACAGTATTAGTCAGGCCTGTTTTTAATAATAACTCTCAAGCAACCAGAAACTACAGTTATCGGGCATCTACCAATCCCCATGAGTGCCGGTTAACTGAGAGTTTACTGTATCTTAAATTTTGGTCTTTTAATCTTAAAATTTTAATACTGTAGTGCAACAAAGAATTTAATGAAGACTTGGAGGTTGTACAAATGCATGTGTACTTGTCACTGTTATTGGGCTGGTAATATGAAGAATCAGGTTGATGAAATGAGAATATGTTCATCTGCCTGGATTGCTGTACAGCCAAGCTGGAATTGAACAAAAAATACCCATGCAGTAGCAATACTGAATTAAGAAAGCTCAGAATAGTGACAGCAATTAACACATGTTAAAAGTAATAAGTCATTTTACAAGATGATAGCTACAATGAGAACAGTTTGAATAATAAACTTTAGCCATAGTCTTCAGACGATAATGATTTATTTCAGCGGCATACACTTCTCCTTCAAAACCGTTGTCTAGTTGTGCTGCTATTCAAATCTGTATTATAATTCTGTCAAGAAAACTTAAATTTCTGAAGAGAATGCTGCAAGCCAGTATCAGCTTATGAGTCAGATTACAGTGGGCCACTCAGCATTAAGAATCCCCAATACCAAGCTTGCTTAAATAGCTTTAATGTTAAAGTCTGACAGGATTCTAACAGCCACTTCCATATTTCTTTTCAGTTTTTTCTGGAACACTTAAGAGAATCCCAAAATCCAGCCACTCTGGTGGCATAGAAGGATAAAGCCCTGACTATCACACAGTTGACCAAGGTTCGATTAGTGGTTTGGACAAATGACAGATTGGCAAGGAGAAATAGGCATGCCCATCATGGGTTGCAGGGTATTCATTGATAAGACTCCTTTATGCAAGATGTGGCATAAAGAAGAGAGTTGCCTTTGGACATGATTGATGACAGAAAGAGAGAGAAGAGGGGCATGGAGTTGGTAGGGAATTTAATAAACCTCCCCCAGACAGAATGGAAGACAGTCAAGCCCCCAGGCCAGCCTTAATGTCATTGACTGGCACCAGCAATACCGGAGTAAGTCAGGGGTAAGGAAATAAGCTGATTGACCCTGCAATGGTCTGAGGCACTCGGAACTGGCTAGTTGGGTAATGTCCCAATGGTGACCAAAAAAAAAATCCAAAGTCCTAATTGCCTGACAACACAAGAAATATATGATTTAATGGAATTGGATATTTCAGAAAGAATAATTAATCAGGACCTACTTCTTTACACAAAACTACTGTACCCTTACTACTTAATGCCCTATATAGACATATTTTAGAGAAAGGGAATGAGTATGGGTTTCTGTTTGCGATTTTAGATCAAATTTCTAGTACACCATACGGCGGCAATTGGAAAATGCTTTTAGCATATTTTGAGAGTAGATGGCAGATATATACTGATGCCACTAGATCTCCCGGCCTTAATGATTATATTAGTATTAAACCTTTTTTGGTTCTGTCATCATAACCATACATATAATGTTTTTACCACTATTATTTAAACAGCATGATATTTGTTGTTAAATTGTCATATTATATCATATTATAGTATAGAATACATTATACATTACTTGTTTTAGAGCTTTATTCCACAATGTTAGCTTATAACATTTTATATGTATTTTATATGCATTTTATATGTTTTATTTGAGTTTCTGCATATAGTTACTTATTCTCCCTAGCTTCTTGATTTCTACATTCTGTAAATAAAAGAAAACCTACTCTTTGTGCCTGGTCTGTAATAGTTGACCTGGCAATGAGAAGCCTGCTGCACTCAACTTTGCATCACTTCTCTACCCTACCCCCATCTCCAATTCTCACCTACCATCTCTTACTATACTATTATTTATTAATTTTATTTTATTTGACTTTTGTTTGCCAAGAAAGTCTGACTGGGCCAGAAAGTGTCCATTCTCAATGGAGGCCCAGGGAGAAAAGCTCCACAAACACAATCTTTCAAAAATCAAGTATAGATATTTTAAATCACAAAGTATCATGTTACTTTACAAAACATAAGTGTGAAAAACTGTTGTAACAAGAAAAACATAGAACATATGTTTCATAGTACACTAAAATCCTCCTAGTAGGAGACATTTACCCTAATCATGGCCCCACTTATCATAACCAACATCAAGACAGTGCCCGTTCACACACTACTCTAACCCCACAACAGTCAACACTTTTTACCTGTAACAATGAGTCCCTATCTTCTCGTTTAACTGTTTGCCTATTCTCCCACTTCCATATTACATTTAGCATCATTCCTAACAACCTACACCCTCCCATGCTGCTTTGTACTATATACATTCATACTCAGACCCCTCCCAAACAGTATCTATTATTCTACATTTCAGCTTCTACTTTCTTCAAATACATACTCACTACTTCCCATCTTAATAACATCCTCATATTCTAACCTTGCATATCCCTCTGTTTCTTACATTTCAGAAAGACAACATAAGTTACCAGGACAACCTAACTCTCTTCCTTCATAGAAAATACTGCATATCTATTTTCCTTGTACCAGCTTTCAGACTCTACCACTGCTAAATATCCTACAGCTCTGTTACTATGCTTCATTTTTGAGTCCTAGTTCCCTACCTCCTGCCATCAATAGAATGCAAATCTCTTTAATTAATCATGCTACTCTTCAGCTTGTCCTCTGTTCTTCTTCTCCAACTGAGACATATTTCATCCAATCCTGACTCAATAATAAATCTCAACATCTATCCAACTCTGCCCCAACCACCTATCCATACTTCCCCCTAAAACCTACAAACATCACACCAAATCTATTTAACTATGCTACTCGCCTTTACCTCAAATATAGACTGAGTAACTCCATTTCAACTCAAATCAAAAATAAAATTAAGTGCAAAAATATTCACCAAAAACAAGAATCAATAATACCCCAATATACTAAAATCCTCTTAGGAGGAGACATTCACCCTAATCATGGCCCACCTATCACAACCAACATCAAGACAATTACCATCGGAGGTGTGGCCAAGATGTGCTCTAGACAGCAGCAGTTTTCTTCAGCTCTGCCAAATCAAGCTTTTTATGACGAGATGTTTTATTCAAAAACAATCCTAGCAAGATTTCTGTTCATATAATATGAAAATATTTAGTATTTTCTAGAACTGTACTTAACAATGTCTCTGAATTTAGTTTTTTTCCTGTCAAAATATATCTGAATACTTCTCTCATCACTGATCTTGAAAATGAGCTTTTCCAAGGCTAACTACAAGGAAATAACTCTTAAAAAAGAACTACAATCCTTACTTACAAATATCCAGGAATTATTGACAAAAATAGATAAAATGGACTTAAAATTGTTCAGTTTTAAGAAGAAATGCTCTAAACAGATGGAGATTATTCATGAAGATAGTCAGCAGCAAAAAACAAACAAGAATTGAAGCTTTAAATCCTATGGATAGTAGACTACAGGAAGGATAAAAATATAGATTTCCTACTGTAGCAGAATACCTTTCTCCAAACAAAAATGGATGACCTAGAAAATAGGTCACGTATAAATATCAATCTTTGGTCTTCCAGGCAGCAACATGGTAAGCTTTTTAACAACATGGCTACCTGAAGTGCTAGACTTACCTGAAGGCTCTATACTATACCATTGAAAGAGCTCATAGATTATTAGTATCCTCTAAAACTAACAAACATTTCAATAATCTGTTGTTGTGAGATTCCTGTCATCACATGATAAAGAAATGGTCCTTAAAACAACTTGGACTAAGGTACCTATTAAAATAAATACTATCATATGTTTTGACAATGACTACTCCCCTATGGTTATTGGTAAAAACAATCTTTTCTTACCATTAATTAAAGAACTTAAAAAAGCTCAAGTTAAAACTCATCTTCTATCCCCGGTTAGACTAAAGATTTTTTTGCAAGATGGTCCTAGAATCTTTGAGGACTTGGATTCTGCACTGACACTTATAAAATCAAATAAAGTGCTGGATATAATTGAAGAAATTGAGTGTACTTAACTCCTCAATGAAAAGAATGGCAGATGGCATCTCCAGGAAAACATCAGAAAAAAAGAAGAAGTGGAAAAACAAATTTTCTTTAGTATAACATCCTGATAATTTTTGCTACATAAAGAGGATCGGGTTGTGTTGTGTGTTGATATCTGACAGTTATGCATTGCTGGTTTGGCTTGTGAAACGAATGGACTCATTGTGTTGATCGTTTCTATACAGTAGGCATTTAATTTAAAAAAGAAAAAAATAGAGTGTTTGTAAAAGCGTTTTTTTTTTATTGAGTGTTGATTTCTGTTTTTATTACATTTACAATGTTTGCTATGCATGTTTTTCCTTTACAAACTGTTTGGTCCTACTACTGGGGTAATATGAGGGCAGGAACTTGATTACAGGCTTTGATGGTCTCAGATTGTGAAGCTGCATACACAAGGAATCTTTGCCATTATTTAAAATTCCATTTCTTGCTCGAGACCTGACTAATAAACAAAAAATGGAAAATGCTCACTCATTTTTCCTGCTAGAGCCATCAGAGTGCTTTTTGTTGCTTTTTGGGCTCGAGATATCAGGTTTCGAGCCATTCCGGTGAACGGCAGGTTTCTTCGGCTTCAGTATTGTGCACGCTTCAATCCAGTGAACTATGAACTATGACAGTTTGACTCTCTCTATGACCAAAAGAACTTGGCACCATGAACATTATCAGAAAATGGAAATTTATTACAAAAAGAAGCTAAGACACTAGTACGTAAAACTTTCTCTTCAATATACACTTAAAAGAAATGCTTTTAAATCTTTTAAATGTAAATATTATAAAAAATAAGCTCACCTGTTCATGCAAGACCACATATTGCAGAAATGCTTAAATGGGGCTCCATAGTACATCACATAATTAGTCTTCAGCTTATTGATTGTAAAAATAATTGCATTCTAAAGGAAAATGTTATTTTGGTGGTTTGTTGAGCTGACTCAACCAGTGCTTTGATATTATTTATTTGAATTGTTTGTTAGTTTGAAACCGCTTTAGTTTATATATGGCTCTTTTACTGGGGAATTAGTTGTGTACGAAAGCACTGTATTCACAACTATATAGTGGCTGTAACTGTCATTTATGACTTATTTTATACTTGGACTTTTTTCTATTTTGTTTAATACCTGTACCATTTAACTTGGGGAGTCTATTGATTATACAAATAATTTACATAGAAAAATGTAATTCATTTGAAATAATATATTTGTGTTTAGTAACAAATGTTGTTGTTGTCTTTCAGCTTTTCCCAGTTAGGGGTCGCCACAGCAGAACTCCGGTCCGCTAATGATTGGCAGTAGATTTTTATGTGCCGAGTTGCCAGCCCTGATGCACAACCTTCAACGAACATATGCCCATTCACACATGTCTCCACACAGAAGACGCTCTAGCTGAGAATCGAACAGGACATCTTACTGTGAGGTGACAACGCTACTGCAGCACCACCACCGCGGATACAAATGTTTATTTTTAAAAACACAGTGTAAGTTCTGCTTCAAGTTACTATAATAGAAGTGTTGATGCTTACTATTGCAAAAGGAAAGAGAAGGAAGAGAAAACACAAAGGGAAAAAAGGAATATAAATAATATTAAATGTGTTGATGTTTTGAGGTGGGGAATGGAACTAATGAATTAAAGGTGTGAGTTAAATAACACTCTATGCATTATTTAAAATTTTGAGGAAGTTGGAATATTTATATAGAAATGATTAACATAATTTAAGTTTACCCTGATAAACTATATTTGTTCGATTATCTTGACATATTATTATATAACCTCTGCTTTCTCACCAAATGTATTTATTTACTCAAAGCAATACTAAACAGGAGACATTGTATCTAAATAATTGACATGTTATTTTTGAGTGTCAACGGTTCTGGTTCCAACCCTTTTACTGAGGCAAATCACCATTCAAACATATAGTTAAAGGGTATCAGGTGAAATACTACACTGGTATTGGGAAAACACAATATTACAGACAGGAAAAGGTCCAAGTAGTAAACATTCATGCTAAGTATTCAGGAAGCCACTTGCAAAATTGTATAATCTCTAAAATGAAATGGGCATGATTACCTTGTTGCATCGTACATTCTTGTTTTGACATTCAGATTTATTTGCATAGCTATAAACAAATTTTAAAGGATGTTGTCCTAAAGCAAAACGTAACATATGAATGCATATATACCTCATAACTATGGAACATTTTTTATCTATATCTATAATTACTCATAATACTTATTTAATTTGTCACTTCTTTTTCTTCCTTTATTGAAATGGTTTGAGTACAAATTTAAGCTGTATGGGAAAAATATGTGTTCTATCACATATAAATGGGAACATTTGGTTGAGTGCACTGTTTACATTTGCTTCCAGAAATAAGAACCTAACTAATTGAAGATAACCAACACAATAATAATATATTGTAATTTGCTAGTGAAGACAAAACATAACTGACATTATATTCCATTACAAATATTATTTTGGAAATTACATAAAAATCTGCTGCCAATCATTAGCAGACCGGAGTTCCGCTATGGCGACCCCTAACCGCAAAAGCCGAAAGACACAAACAAACAAACAAATATAATTGTTTTTAAGCTATTCTCAATAACTTGTTTTAAGAAACGTCTTATGTTTTTTCCTTCATTCTATGATGTGTGTAATATATGATAAATAAGTTCTATTATAATTCTCATATACAATAGATCATTGTATTATCTGGTTTGAGTTCTTTATAATAAGAATCTGAATGTTGGCTGATGAGATTTCTATATGTATAAAATACTGTTTAATTTGCAATGGTAGTAGCTGAATAACTGCTGTTATAGAATGGGTGGTGGATGCTACTCAAACTCCAGGAAAGGGTATAGGTCAATTTAATTTTATGAAATTAAATTATCTTTATTTTAATTATTTCTTTGAGGTCCACTATGTTCATAATCTGAAATGATTCCAAAATAGGATTATTTTTGAAATATTGTTTTTCAATAACTTTGTTGCTGATGGAGAAAAAAATAACACAACATATAAAAAAAGAGAAACCAATGGTCAATTTTACTTAGTCTTTATAGATAAAATGTTTCTTTTAAAAGGTATTTCCATTAATATTAATGGCCTAAACAATTTATGTAAAAGGGGAAGTTTACTTAAATGCTTAAAACTACACAATTCTCACAAAGTTGTTTTTTTTGCAAGAAGTGCATCTCCTAAAAGAAGATATATTGAAGTTGAACACTAAACTGTATGCTGTATTATCTAGCTCAGAGTCACACTCACTATCTTATGGAGCAATACATTACCTCTTCCCAAGATTATAAAAGTTTACAAACATAACAAAGGAATATTTTGCTCAGTTAAAATTGAAATGAATAGAAAACTATTTACATTTATAAATGTATATTGGATTCCAGGAATTGGGGTTAATACAGTTAAGCAACACTTAAACCAAACTGTGCTTTTATCTAAAGGTAATATTATTATAGCAAGAGTCTTTAACTGTATTTGAAATGAAAATGTTACTAGTGCCCCTGGTAAGAGGAGGATATCATCTCAAGCTAAACACATGGATGATTTTATAAATTCATATCATCTCAAAGATGTTAATATTGAAGCTGAATCAAAATCACTTTTTTTACTCTATTCTCAGACACTGTACTTATTCCAGAATAGATAGGGTGTTTATTTCTAATGAAATGATTCATAGTTTATCTAAAACCAATGTCATCTCCTGCCCATTATCAGATCATACTTCCATAACTTTTGAGTTAATAATTAGTTCAAAACTTAATGTTCAGATAAAAAGAATTCTGGCCTACATTACTAAACTAAAGGGTTTCAAAGAATTTCTCTTTTCTGAAGCTCAAAATGTTATTGCTCTAAATACTACTGCAATATTTGTATGGGATGCTTTGAAAGCTTATCTATATGGGAAAAAGTTATTAGTTGGTATAATAAAAAGAAACTCTGGGACAAAGATTTGCAAGAGATAGTCTAAACTTGACATTAAAACTTAATAACAAGACAAAGTTAAAAGAGAGGCAAAATATGAAATTAGTGAACTAAATAAATATTAAGAGATATTAAATCATAAAACTATGATTAGTTTAGAACTTTTCAACTAACCCTAAATCCCTAAACAAGCTAGCTAATAAGACTAAAAGACTTAGTAAATTTAACCATATTAATGGGATTTAATCTCCAAAAAAGAGAATGGTTTATGACTTACAGGATATATTAAAAGAATGTAAGCTTTTTTTCATAAAATTAACCAAAATTCAAACAATATATATTCAAGAGATGAGATAAAAGACTTCAGTAACAGATGTACAAAAATAAACTCACTAAAAAGCAAATAGATTTTTCAGATAAACCTATTCCATTTACAGATCTTCAAAATCAAATTAGTAAACAAAAATCTAATAAAGTCCCAGGTAATGATGGAATAATCCCTGAAATTTATAAAATTATGTCCAAAGTTGCTCTCAGTTTATTACATAATTTTGTTAGCCTCTCAAACTGATACCATTAGCCCACCTTCTTGGAAATATACCTTTATAGCTCCAATATTAAAACCCAATAAAGACCCTTCTAAATGTTCAGAAGTGTCTACAGTAGTATATAGACCAAATTCTTTATTAAATGTTAATTACAAAATGTTTATGTCCATTTTTGCAGCTAGAGTAAAGAAATGTCTCCCTACCCTGGTAGATAAAGATCAGACAGGCTTTATTATTAATAGAAATACATACAATAACATAAAAAGAACTATAACGCTAATTGACTTTGCTGAAAATTAAAAAAAAAAAAGAATCTAACACTAATAAGCCTAGATAGAAATTGTGCCTTTGACTCAGTCATCTGGGATTACCTATTTCTATTAATGGAAGAGCTAAACTTCTCTAACAATTTTATAGCCATAATTTCACATCTTTACAAAGGAAGTCAAACCTGTATAAAAATAGGCACTAATATCTCACAAACTATACAAATTTCTAACGGGACTAAACAAGGCTGTCCTTTATCCCCTTTATGCTTTACTTTAATAATGGAACCATGGGCAAACTTAATAAGGATGGAAAAAGATATTGATGGTTTTAAAATGAACTCAAATATAACCTCAAAAATGCAGCTATTTGCAGATGATATTCTTATCACACTAGAGGGAAATGTTTCTTCTATTTCTACTTTAAAATTATGTAACATTTTCAAAGAAAGTCAGGCTTAATTTTTAATAAAAATAAAACAAAAATACTCCTTATCTATCCAAATAACAATGAACTAGATAAGAAATTTATCAAATGCTTAGCACAATCAAAACAAATAACATAACTGGGAATTATAGACTGTTCACTTTACTAACTTGGTAAAAAACAAAAAAGCAAGCTAGCTGCTTTATACTTCACAAAAACAGTTTATTGTAAGCTCTTTCATCAAGGCACATGCCCCAACTTCATCAGACAACTCAACAACCATAAAGAACTTCATTTTATACTCACATTCAAAATTAATTAAGCAATTACATTGTTGATTAAACAATTAATTAAAAATACTTCATATTTTAAAGTGCCCATGCTTCCAGACTTGTAATTTACTGAAATGCCTTAGAAGCTATAGCAACAAGATAAGGAAAAATGTTTTGACACATTGTTAAAACACCAAATAAATAAACCATATTAATATAAGATCATAAATTCATAAAATCTTAACCACTACAAAAATTGTTTTGTTTGTATTTATATTCAATCCCAAAAAATATATAACAATTCAATCTTGAAAAAATCCTAGGCACCTCGAGCAAACCCTAACTATCCTTCTATGCATAAGTACTATATAAATTCATGAGTTACATAAATAACTAAATACTTAAAACTATCAATAAAAAATCATTTAAAATCAGTAAAAATTCAGTTTATGTATAAACATAGCTTATACTAAAATGATAACCTTAATACACATGTATTAGATTAAAAACACTACATATATTTAAAAATTAACTTTTTTATCTAGAGAGTGTTATTAACTTCAATATGCATTTTATAGAGGGAATGTGAACTTATGTGGCAAATTCAGACATCAGCACATACACCCCCTGGGTTGAATTAATATACTTTTTTAAGCTATGTTTATACATAAACTGAATTTTTACTGATTTTTAATGATTTTTTATTGATAGTTTCAAGTATTTAATTATTTATGTAACTCATGAAATAATATAGTACTTATGCATAGAAGGATAGTTAGGGTCCACTCGAGGTGCCTAGGATTTTCTCAATATTGAATTGTTATATATTTTTGGGATTGAATATAAATACAAACAAAAAAAAATTGTAGTGGTTAGGATTTTATGAATTTATGATCTTATAATAATATGGTTTATTTATTTGGTGTTTTAACAATGTGTCAAAACATTTTTCTTTTCTTGTTCTTGTTGCTCTAGCTTCTTTAAAATTTACAAGTCTGGAAGCATGGGCACTTTAAAATATGAAGTAGTTTTAATTAATTGTTTAATCAATGAAGTAAATGTTTAATTAATTTTGAATGTGACTATAAAATAAACTTCTTTATGGCTGTTGAGTTGTCTGATGAAGTTGGGGCATGTGCCTCAATGAAAGCGCTTACAATAAACTGTTTTTGTGATGGAATTATACTAACTAAAAACATTAATGATATAATACATCTTAATTTCAATCAAAGGTTAAACACTATCAAGAGTCATATAAACAATTGGAATAAACTTATTTTTACAATGGAAGAGAGACTCTCAATTATTAAAATTATAATACTTCCAAAAATAGTATATATTATACAGCCAATCTTGTTACCTCCTCCTAAATCAATAATAAAACATTTAAAGTCAATAATAATACAATTTTATGGTTTACAAACAAACCTAAAGTGGCATTAACTTATCACATGAAAGATTGGTCTAATGTGGGGATAGGCTTGCCATACTTGGAATTATACACAATTTTTTTCAGTAATTAAATCTGTGTCTTTATTAATAGATACAGATTATACTGCTAAATGGAAAAAAATATTGGAGGTATTGTCTTTTGATTTATATTCTATTCCTAATGCTCATAAATTATCCATACTAAATAACCCATTTATATGAGTATTAAAATAGTTTTTACTACATATACTACACAAACATATAACTTTAACTATATATTATTCCTTTTAAACAATTTTAGAAATTTTATCTATAAACTTCCAACATACAAATATTTTTCCTTCTTTCCCCTATTGCCTTCACACAGAGAACTATATCCTCCTCTGATCCTACAAAAATGTTATTATTCAAAGAAAAGAATCTGCTATATTGGTTTCAGATGATGATAAATGATAATTTGAAAATTACTGATAACTTGATACATGAGTTTGAATTAAATAAAAATGTTTGGTTAGAAGTATAAGCATGTAGACAGTTTCTTTTAAATAAATTTGATTTGATGTCACCCATAATTAAAAAACTATATGCCTAAATTGTTAAAATACTTGATTATGTCCACTCAACATAAATTTACCATTAAAGATAAACTTTCACAAATATACAATATAATTAGAAAAGAAACATATAGCTGTCCGGAAAGATTTTGGAATTATTTCTATACAATTAATAATAACCAACCTAATGATCAAGATAAAAAAATAATGCTAGAATCAACTAAATTGACCAGCTCTTCACTTAAATGGAGGTTATGTGCATGGACATTTATGTACAGATTATTTTAACACCATATATAATGAGAAAAATCAATAAAAAAGATAATTTTTTGTTGGAGATATAAATTAGAAAAAATCCAGATTAGAGTCATATGTTTCTTGATTGTATAGCTTTAAAAAACTATTGGAACAATATCAATAACATATTCCAAGCTTTAGTTTCAGGCAACTTTACACTTTCTAAAGCTTTGTTTTTAATACACCAATACCCACGTTTTAAAAAAATAAATATCTTCTAGTTTGGTCAATACTAGTTGTGGCTAGAAAAGGTATAACAAGAAATTGGGAATCTGATGCTTCTCCCTCTTTCTCAGAATTTAAAAATATTATTACTGAAGTTTGCCACCTGGAAATATTGACCATTAAAACAAGATCCATCAGGAAAATGTTTTCATATAATATGTGGAATAATTTACAAAATTTATTAGGAAAAAGAATTTGTTCTTATATGAAAGCAGTAATATATACTAAAGTTAACATTGTGTTTATAAGTGGGCATCTTTGTAAATACTTTAGTTATGTTGTGTTTGTTAAATAATTTTCTTCATCTCAAAGTTGAATTTTTGTAAACATTATATGTATTTGTTTGTTTATATTTTAAAAATCAAATACATTTGTTTAAAAAAAAGACAATTACCATCCACATTCTAGTCTAACCCCTCAACTTTTAACACCCCCATGCCACCCCAGTATCTAACTATTGCCACCATAAAGATTAGAAGTATAAGAAATAAAACTAAAGAGATGTGTGCTTGGATTACCCAGCAAAAATCTGATATTCTAGCTATACCTGAAACTTGGCTTAAACCCAGCATAAACAACTCCAAAATGACACCACCTGGCTATAAAATCATCTGTAATGACCATATAAAGAAGAAAGATGGTAATACTGCTTAAATATTTCCCAACAATTACAATTCCCCCTACGATGAACCAATACAAAAATTCAATTCAGCTTCTTATTAATTTATTAAAAATAAATGAATGTATACAAATATGTATTACTGTCCTTTACATCCCTCCTGGTGACAATGTAGCTACATTGGATGGTATCCTACATTGGGCATCCATAATAATTCCACAAGAAAACTACTACTAGGTAATGTTAATATCTGTTTGTTGGAGATAACCTCTAAATTCCCTATATCCAGCATGAAAGTATATAGTTTCCCATTACTAATTAATAACCCAACACATTATAGAAAACCAAATATCAAAGTCACCATGTACGCTGTTCCATACGGCAATAAAACGTCTTCATTACAAAAAGCAGGTTGTAAAATCTCCAAATGCTCCAGAGCACGTTATTCTATTAAAAATTGTTTCTTTTATTTTGTTACAAAAGTAAGCGCTTTCGCCAACAGGCTTCTTCAGACTTAGATACAAATTGTAAAAAACGTAAAGCTCTTTAAAATAGCTATCATATAAGCTGATTGGTTACAGAATCAGCGAAATTGCGCTCAAAAATTTAAAGTAAAACACACTAAATATACGAACATTCATATATTCTATTTACTAAAAACGCACATCTCTATGTTAATCAAATAAAGCAAGGTGACAAACACCATGCTATTACATAATAGATATGCTTTCGCAAAGTAATAAACTCCTATATTCAACAAAAGTAATTTCATAACTTACAAAAAGTAGTAGATCATATTACAAACCACATGCAGACTCTAATCTCTACATACACATTTGGCATATAAATCCTGGCTGATATAATGCATGTATAGTACTTTTCTTACTCATATGCAAAGTGCAATGTTGAACGAAAAGTACGATCATTAATACAATCTATTTACTGCATATCTACATGTTATTTAGGTGGAACAAACAAATGTAAGCTGTGCTATTTTATATTGCTTATACATAGTATAAAAATCTTATATTCAACAAGTCTGAAGCCTCAAAACTTGCAATAAAATATGAGACTCAAAACTTCATGAAACGACCTCATATGGTAGATCGTATTATAATCCATAAAAAATTAAAACAATACACGAACACTCAACATATACATCTTAACTAGTAAAATAAATATAATATGGTGTCATATATTATATATATTATAATTATATATATTTTACTAGTTAAGATGTATATATGATGTTCAATATTTTATGGATTTTATGGATTATAATGATCTACCGCCTTGAGGTTCATGAAGTCTCATGTTTCAATACTGAGGCTTCAGCTTCTTGAATATAATTTATTAATAAGCAATATAAAATAGCACAGCTATTGTTGTTCCACTAAATGTAACTGTGACAATGTAGCTACATTGGATGGTATCCTACATTGGGCATCCATAATAATTCCACAAGAAAACTACTACTAGGTAATGTTAATATCTGTTTATTGCTGTTGACCTATTTGTTCACGCTGTTTCCTGCTTCCGTTGGTGTGTTTATCTGCTTTTGGATTTCTTATACATTATAGAAAACACTGAATTCTTTATTAGATAAAATCCTATCATCAACCCCTAGTAAATTCACTGCCATAGGTACAACGTCAGACTCTATCAGTTACCATCTCTCAATCTATAAAACCACACATGTCATACATCCACTAAAGCAGCATGTTTATATAACAACATGCAACCTGTCCAAGTTTGACCCAGAAGTATTCATTACTACCCTACTATCTATTAACTGGAATATCTTAATAATCCTCCCCTTAGATGATGCTGTAAATGAATTTAATACAACTTTCCTAAAAATCTTAAGTAGACTTGCACTTCCTAGAAGGAAGAGACCAAAAACAAATAATACAGTTTTCTATCCAAAAAGAATCAAATGCTAAAGTAGGATAAAAAAAGCATGAAAAGAATTCACAAAATATAAAACATCACACTATCTCAAAAACTTCAGAATTCTCCTCAACTTTACTAAAATACAAATAAATGAAGACAAAAAACTATAACATAACAACATTCAGAACAACAGTAAACACAACCATAAACAATGCTTGGTCAATCATTAAAGAAATCTTACATCACAGCCAAAAATTCAACTCTAACCCCTGTCTCAATAACTCTCCACACAAAACTGCAGTAGAATTTAACTATTATTTCATAGACAGTATAATGTCCCTAACCAAGGGTTTCCCCCATCTAAACCCAACCCCTCTCCAACAGCCTTGTGTGACCACATCCACTTTCGCCTTAAAACCTGTGCCTACCTTCTATATGAAACTACTGTTAAACAAACTCAAACAATGCTCTACTTTAGCTGATGACCTTTCAAGTGAGTACCCTAAAATAACAGCCAGTAATATTGCTGATCCTGTTGTAATCTTTATAAATAGGTCAATTCAGAAATTGCACATTCCCCCTTTCTCTCTCTAGAAAAAAATCCAACATTATCCCTCTGCACAAAGGAGGGAATTAAACATACATCACTAACTTTAGACCTAAAGCAATCGTATCCCTCCCAAAACAAAATACTTGAAAAATGTATTCCAAAGCAACTGCTAAATTATCTCTTTCAGGAAGAACTCCTATTCCCCACACAACATGGCTTCCAGCTCTCCTATAATACAAAGATTGCACTTCTAACCTTTATAGAAACTGCCAATAAAGTCATAGTTAAAGGCAAATTAGTTTCCTCCTTATTTCTAGACTTGTCTAAAGTGTTAGACACAGTTTGTCACAAACTTCTATTTTAAAAATCCTCACTAGGTCTGTGTCAGCCCACCCCTTATATGGTTCAAAACCTACTTATCCAATAGGTATCAGTCAGTAACCACTGATATACCACAAGGCTCTATACTTGGTCCACTCCTCTTTATCATACTGACCAACACCCTCCACATATATCCATGCAACAGGCCTCCCTAATATAACATGCAGATAACTCCACACTCATAAGTACATGAGACAATGTGGATCATCGCAAAAAATTACACAGGAAGTTTTAACAGCCACTGTAACATGGCTTTGTCACAACTCATGCTCATCCTCCTAAAAATCCAAACTGCTTATTTTTTCCCCAATCTCTATCCCATGAAAAAAAAATTAAAATCTTCTCTCTTAATAAAACAACCACTAAAATCATTTTTCATAACAGATTATTAGGGGTGATAGCTTAAATATGACCTGTGTATATACAAAATTGCATTAAAAGTCACAAAAAATTAGGGGGTGCTTTATACAGCCAAAACTTTTCTCACCAGCACAACTGAAACTACACTTACCACTACTTTTCCTTTTCTTCTCACTACTTTATGGTGCTCCCATCTTTACTAACCTCCAAGCATGGCAAACAACAAAACGTGAACAATGCTATCATAAAGTACCTAAATTTGCAGCAAATACCCCTTTCAAAACCCATCACTACATAGCACTAAAAAGCCTAAATTGCTTAGAACTACCCCATCAACTAATATATACACAGGTCGTACCACCTATAAAATTATCCAGCATCCATCTGCTTGCCCAGCACTAAATACCATGCTGTACAACTATGTTCTGACTTGGTCATTATGATCCAAAGACAAAAAACTTTAGTTATTTAACACTTGTTTACCATGAAAATCTGACTTGGAATGAAGCCAATTTTCAGCAGAGGCCCTGGAAGAAATGCTTCAGATGCATGTTTTTGTAACATGGAAGAAATCAGAGCACCCAGAGGAAACCCACACAAACACAGGGAAGACATGCAGACTCTACCTAGAAGGCACCCCAGCCAAGACTTGAACTGGAGAACCTCTTGTTGTGAGGTGACAATGCTACCACTGCACCACTGCACCACTGCATCATCCAAACTTCTTTCTGTCCACAGACCTATCAAATCTACTGGGCATGATCTGCACTCATTTCATGCTGCTAGGGCTTGAAACTCCATTCTAATATCTTTTAGGTCAACACCCTCCCTCCAGTCCTCTAAAACCACTATAATAGACCTCCTAGCCAAACGCTGGCTTTTTTCTTACTCATCATTAAGATAAACTATATCCCTAAATATGAACAAGTTTCTAATCATAACTTGTACCTTCTTATTCTCCCTCCTTCACTCACTTCCTTACTTCAATCAATTTCTCTTCCCTGACTCTCTAAATATGCATCTGCCTATCCTTTTGAAGTATTCTAGAAGGAGCATCTTGGTCCTCTATGCATACCTTTACAAAGCACTACAGACTAGATCCCTTTTCCAGCTATAGGACAGGTTTTGCTAACACCATTCTCCATGAGTTCTCGTGCCCTCACTCATTCTCCTCCCAATCATGCTAAGCTACAGCATGTACCCATATAGCTTACAATACTGAGGCAGTAACCATTGTCAATATGATAAACATCATACAGTTGTGCATGTAAACCTATCATAACCGTACATGTTTGAATGATCACTGCTGCGGTATCTGCACCCTCGTTCCATCCCCCCTTTATTTTTGTATATTTCTATTGCCAGAGTGAGGACCTCTAACTTTAGTTTCCTAGCATTGACCTTTTCTGGACACTAGCCTCCCTGTCTCAATTGGTATGAAAGCTCTAAAGAGCTTGACTCCCAAACAACTCTTTTTCTTCACCTCAGCTTGAGCAGACTAATGTTTTAGGTGCATGGAAGGTGCCCTTGAAGCTTTTGAACCTGGCTAGCTGTCATAACCTCAGCAGGATGTAACCCATATAGCAAAGGTCACTGCAGCAGTGATCATTTGAATATCTACTGTTATGGTAAGTTTACTTATTCAACTGCATTATAAATAATTGAACCTTTTGGAAACCTTAGGGAAAATCTGTGACCTAAAATTGCATTGCAGTGACTAACAGTGTATTTATAAATGATTTTTAAATTAATCCAAGGTAAGCTGTACCTATGAAAGAAATATAAGAATGCAGTAAGAGTCTGGTTAATGTTCTAACTTATATCTGCACAACCACTTTGGACTGAACACTACACTGATGTGTGTACGTAATGTATGACTTGCATAAAAATAGTGCAAGTAAGCTGTGCTGCCTGCTACTCCACCATAAACTGTTACTGTTTCTATACAATTTATCTAGAATTAATGCTGCTGGGTTTTTCAGTCAAAAAAAAAAAACAATGTCCATTGAGATTTAGCTTTAAAACTAGAGTACATAGTTAATGCAAAACAGGTTTCACAAAAATGAGACACATTATTCTGAGCTTAAGATTATGATTGTCTGGTATGTTTATAACTACTGATTCAGTTAAAAAGGGTATTAGGCCTGGAAGCACCATTGTGTGAGACCTAAAATGAGACACAAGTTTGCAGAAAAAAGTGTGCTATATGGCAGTTGATTCGAAGTGGGACCAAAGCAAAAGTGAAGCAAAGATACGGGCATTTTAATTGATAACAGGTAGGAGAAGTAGATTATTTGACTGTCTTAGCAAGTGATTTCTACAACATATGTGTAAAGTTACAACCTACTGGAACACAATGGTGGAAATTATTTAGGGCAGATGAGAGTCACTGGAGCACTGTATTCAACATTGCACTAAAGAAAATGGAATAAATCCAATTATTATGAAAACATTATTACAAGAAACCAAGCACAAATTCTTCTGATTTACTTCCTCCAAAGAAATGGAAAAGCCAAATACAGGCCAGAAAGAAGATCATTTTATTAAAGTGACTGTGTACTTCACTGTGTCTAGTTCTCCTTTGAGACTAGTTTTGTTAACTAGCTGGTACTATTAATTACATTGCATTCCCATTCTTCTCCTCTTAGCCTTTCCTCATGATGCAGAAACGATACACTGAACTGTGCCAAATTTTTAAAGCCCCTGCTTTTTTGGGGAGGAAATATTACAGGTAAACAATTCATTTAATTTGAAGGCAGAATACTGTGCAGTTTTTATTTACATTATTTTGCATAGCATTAAATTATATGGCAGAAAAAACAATTGACCACTCGTTGATTTTTTTAATTTTTAATGTCTTTCTGTGCGAAGGAAATATCTGTAAATCAGAATATGATATACAATGCTCAGATATCAACATCTGTATCATAAAGTAGCATAATACAGAGGATTATGACTGAGTCTTTTGGTCATAACCAATTCATTATGTGTTTTAGACAATGATATCAAGAAATTCACCATGAGGACAAAGCTGGAGAAGTGAATCTTGACATCCATGTCAAGAACACTTAAAAAGGGTTATGAATGGTGAGACTCAATTATAGTTCTTTGTTGCACATGGAGCTTTATCTGCTTCATGTACTACCAGTTACAAAAAAGACTAAAAAGTGTTTTAATGTTTTTCAAAGCCTTTGAAAAATCAGTAAAATACTTTAGCACTGTCAAACAGACAACAAACAGAAACAAACTGACCCTCTGAAGAATAAGCTGCCATGAAAGCAGTTAGACTCTTTGTTCTGTTATGACTTTTGTTTCTATGTGTGACAGAGTGAAGTGCCTGATGGCAGAGGAAAGATCGATGGTGCTTAATGCATACTTTTAAATAAAGGTGAGATGTTATGCATATTAAAAAATAATTTTAGTCATCTTGGGGGGAATCACTCAAGCTGTAAAGGACAGTACCTGAAGGAGAAGTAACTCTGCTTTAACAGAGGCATGCATCTAGAAAATAAGAGAGAATAAATTAAAAGTATTTCTTCACTGTGAAAGTTACAGCTACACAGAAAAAACTTTCCAGAATTTGAACCAGGTTCAGTAATATTGAATCTGAGCTGACATGCAGTAGACATGCATTTGTGTTGCAGAAAAGTTGGAATCCTACTCCTGAGATACAGAAGATGATAAAAGGTGCATCAGGTGGGCTCAAGCTGTTCTTATTTGGCATCCTTTTTACACTTCTCTATTAATATTATTAACTGCTTTGGGATACATGAAAATTTTCAAACAACCATTGCTGGCTCTTTTTGTACAACAATTGTACTTTAATACAAGTATTTACCTCCAGACAAAGGATGTTTTGATGCAAATAAATCTAATCACCACAAATATATTAATGTCTAGCTACATGTCATGTGACCTCTGTGCACTGTAAATATGCCAGTGCCTAGCTACACATAAACTTGCATGCCATGTTGCATCTGGACATGCTTAGATTTAATAATGTATTTTAAGGGTATCAGTATTATGATAAATTATACACATTTAAATATGTTAATGGCTAACTACAGGAACTTGCATGTCATATGGCACATTCTCTAGCAATCAGTCTGAGTAAACACATCATGGAGGTTAGCAAAATATCTGCACTATCTGTGGAGTTTATAGAGCATTCTGACAAATACCCATGCATTATATTGCTCAGAACATAAATGTCTACTTTTGTGGGGGTATATGGAAGCTTAAGGCTTGATACTTGACTTGTTCAAACTCACACTTTGCTCAGAAGAGGGTATGGTAATCATATCTGTGACTAACAGGAAGACCAGACTACTCTGCTACTAATTCATCTTTAGATTACACTGCAATTTGCAATTAACATGTATGAATGTCAAAAAATTATAGCAAGAGCATGGAGTATTTATGTTGCAATATTACAGGAATCAGTCTTAGTTCTTTTTTTAGCTGTTTAGACATGAATACATTTACGTTATTAATGTTCTCATCCTACAGCGTAATAGAACCTTCCACTGCATTGGTCCCAGTGTAAACAGCATAGCAATGTAACAGGATAAGGAATAAGTCAAATCACAAGATTTGTATCACTACAACTCTTCTATTGTTGTGGTATATTTCTATATGTAACAAGAATGTGCTTGCACTGTAAAAACTGTTTTCCAGTATATAGTGCTCCTTGTTTTCTACTGCTGTTTTCTAATTTTGCTAAATTTAAGGGACTCTTCAAGTAATTTTACCAGACTTTCATAGTTCTTTAGTATTCATGGTGAATGACTGTATAAATTGGTAGTAAGGAGCTCTTCTAAATAAAAAGCTTCAGAGAGAAAGTCAAATCTGATCCATTTTGTACTGAAAGAAGTGATTTAGATAATCAATAGTTTTGTGGTCCCAGGAAATAAAGATTCTGTAGCATGGGGGTTGTGTTGTGGCCAAGATGCAAGCTCTTAGCAGCAAAGGAATTATGTTCTGCTTCATTCAATCATTTTTGACAGGATTAATGTGTCACTTTTTATCAAAAACTACTTATAAATACTGAATTAGTAATCTGTAAACATAGTGAATTATTTTGGTATAAAAACAAGAAATATTTAATATACTTTCCTGTCAAACTTCAAAGGAGAAAATTTCACTGAAAGAAGATGAGTCACTCAAAGACTTCTCAACAGGAAAACACAATGAAGAAAGAGCTGCAGTCAATCCTCTCTAACATTCAAGACCCAGATCTTAAAATAGATAAACCTGACTACAAAGTGGATACAATAAAACAAGGCTGCACTAAACAAACTGAATTAATCAATGATGTCATCAAACAGTAGAAAGCTCAGATAGTAGCCATAAAAGATTCATTTTCAAACATGAACAGCAGACTTTTGGAAGGAGAACATAACAATGACTTTAGTTTACAACAGAATAATAAATTCATGCAGAAATAGATGACCTAGAGAAACAGGGCAAGAAGAAACAGCATCAGAATTTATGGGGTCCCAGAACAAATGGTGGGTGAAGATATGGTGACTTTTCTGTCATCCTGGATACCCAAAATACTTAATCTTCCAGAAGCTTTGTCTTTCAGAATAGAAAGAGCTCATAGATCTCTGGTCACACTACCTCCAAAAAAAAACTGGCACATCCAAGATCCATCATAACAAAATTTTTTCCAGCCAAGATAAGGATGTTGTATTAGAAACAGCCTTATCTGTCTGACCTTTGAAACTAGGAGACTCGCAGATTAGAGCTGACAATGACTACTCTTCCCTCATTGTCTCAAAAATAAAAGCCTGTTTACCTCTACTAAAATCTCAGAAGAAAGCTGGAATGAAAACACACTTGATATTCCATGCAAAATTAAGACTTTTCCTGCCAGAAGGTAAAAAAACATTTGAAATGTTGGAAGAAGCTACATCCTTTGTTCAGAAAAAGAAATTAATAAACTCAGTTGAAAAAAAATGGATATAAGTACACCATTAAAGAGACACGTTGTAAAAAAATGACTGATCAATTAAAGAAAAAAAAAGTTCAGAGACAAATGAACCACCTGTATGTTTTCCTATATAATGCTCATTTAAACAGGTTGCTATCTCTTAAAGAAACTCAGCTAAAGGTAACGCTATTTCTATTTCAAATCAAATATAATATAAACATCATCTTCCCACCTACAACAGCTCATAAGATAATCGTTAGGGGAAGCCAAATACAATGTATCAGTTTTTCTTTTTTAGTAGCTAATGCAATATTGAATATATAAAAAATCATTATAGTTATTCAGTTATCTTATGTTCACTGTCACAATCTACCCTTTACCCCTGTCTTTTACTGTATAATAATAGAATAACTAAAAATGTAATAAGAATGAGTATGGTGAGGGGGCAATTTATGATTCCAGGTCTCTGTTAAAATGTAAATAGAAATATTACTTCTTGCTCACTATTTTCTACATTTAAGTTAATAATCAGTTTTAATTTAAAAATAAAGAGTTAGATGCACAGTAGAGAGTCGATTATCTGAACTTCGATTATCTGAAATGTCAATTATCTGAACCCCGTCTTCCAAAGTTTGGGGTAGGTAAAAATCACAAAGTCCAAATACATAAATGTTATACATATTAGCTTGTGCATGTTTTTTGAAGTTGTAGCCTGCTTGTTTGTGAAAAATATTCTTTATTGTTCACTGGAACTTGCAGAATGGTTGAAAAGTGTATTCCCTGAGTGCAGGAAAAACAAGGTTTTAAATGTTTTTTTTATCCAGTTCAATGTATGTTTGATTATCCAAACTACCCTTGGTCCCAATTAGTTTGGATAATCAACTCTCTACTGTAGTTTAAAATATTGTATTATTTGCAGGACTTAATAGTTTAATGTGTTAGATAATTAAAAAAAAACATTTATTGTTTTTCACAACTTCGGAAAGGGGCATGGCTTTTCAGTTAATTTGCAGCTTGTACAGTACATTCACAAGCTATTTGTGTTGAAAGCTTTCTATTTTCAGCTTAAATTCCCAATGACTTACTTTTTAGTGTTCTAACGAAGATTTTGAGCATGTCTCAAGCCTCTGTGTGTGTCTGCAGCTCTCCATCTTTGTGATGAACCATTCGTGAGTGAATAAAGAAGTAATTTGACCTTTGAACTTTCCATACCAGGATGTTCACAGAATGTTAAACAGATAGCAAAAATGGACAGTTCATGGACTTTTAGGTAGAAGAGTTATTTTTTAAATGAAAATGAAATGCAAGTAAAACATTTACCTATAACATCTATAAGAGTCTCGTAAAAATATCCTGATTTGTGTAGTTAAAATGGTTGATTAGTTTAATAAAGAGTGAGGGTTAAAATGTTAGACAAGTACATATTTTACTGTAGGGCAAATTGCTGCATGCTGTAAACCTCTATAAATATGAAGGGATGTTAAATATGTTAGTATAAAAGTTATATAATAACGCTGCAGAAAATTAATTCTGTTATTCATAATTTGATGTGTTATATAAGTAACTAACATCTTCTTTAAATAAGTTGAATATCTGTGCACATGATCCCAGTTTATATACTGGAAGTAGTAGCAAAAATAGTTTGAATGTGACATGGTCTGGTTAGCATGTGGATTGTTTGGGAAACTAAACAAGCCTGGAATAATGTATTCCACATTGAAGGTTATGAATGTTTTGTTATTATTGTTATTATTGTTCTTACACTAAATTTTAGATTTTTGTCCATATATATATATATATATATATATATATATATATATATATATATATATATTTGCAACAGAACAATGTAATACAGTTTCAAAGCAAGTCACTTTGAATAATGATAATGTACAAATGACCCCTATAAAGAGAAGTAGTCTAAATAAATATCTGTCACTGCATAAAGCTGCTATAATATTTCTACAAGAAAGATATCTATTGTCAGAAGATTTAAATAGAATATTGTTAAAAGTATATTCAGTCTTGGTTAGCTCTCAGTTTAAACATAAAAGAAGAGGTATTAGAACCACAGAAATTATTTATTGAACTATTAAGGAGTCACTGGTTTCTTAGCTACGTGGTTCTAATTTATATCGGATTGTGGTTTTGCTTTTTTGACATGACCAGTGACTCTTTTTCTTCTCTGCCTCGTATTTTTCGTGAAACGGAGATGGACTTCACACAGAGAAATGGACATACTAGTACACATTCAGGGTTAAAGACTGCCGTTAATAATGAGAACGATGTATCGGGACAGCAAAATAATGGCATGTCTGAACAGCAGCTGAATGTGCAATGAATGTGTTAAAAAATGGGAGGAATCCAGATTACATGCAACAACTAATCCTTTTGCTGCGATAGGTAAGAAAACAGAATTGTCTTCCTTTCCAGCAGTACAGGAACTTTGTTCTCAGTTAGAGAAGTTATTATTTAAAGAGACTGCTACTTTTTACAATCTTAATAGTCTGCCAAGGTATCAGGAGTTGCAGATTACACCACAGGGACTTCAAGCCATAAAAAGTCCCTCTACTCCATTTGAGTTATCAGAAGAACAGGAGCAGGGGTTCCATGAAAGGTGGATTGCTGCAGCACACCAATGTAGTATGAAATGGGTGTCTATATTGATTGACAGAGACGATTTCAAAAGGAACAAGATATTAGAGGAAACCAGGAAAATGTGTGAGGAGGTGGTTAAAGTGACATCTAATTCAGCATTGGAATCTTTTTTGGGAGGTATTAATGATCGCCTTTCCATCTATGAAAAGGAATTGATTCATAGAAAGAAGAATAAACTTCAAAGAGACCTTAGAGATTATGAGCGGAAGAAGGCGTTTCTACTTTCAACCAATCAGCAGTCTAAATGTTGCAGTGTTAGCTTCCAAAACCAGGAAACGTATGGCCAATGGAAGAATCACAGTTTTCATTCAGCGGAGAGCGGGGCGTCCTCTGTGGAAGAAGAGGAATTAATAGATCTAGAATACCCTGCATTACGTAGACCAAATAATGTTGAATCTTTTTGAAATAATTTTCTTGGGTCAGGTGCTCCTAGGAATGGTGCTAAGAAATGAATGTGGCAAGAACATGATAATTATAGAGACCAAGGCCTGGGCCCATACAAACGAAGTAAATGGACTAACTAATCAGGTAGAATGTAATGAAGTAAATTATTATGTAGTTAATTTATCTAATTACTTGTTTGATGAAGATAAAATGTCAGTCTTACAAAAGGGTCTGAAATTTATTCCAACTGTTTTTCCTAGACTGCATGAACTAAAGGGTGAAGTATTTAAGTTAATACGGAAAATGCATTTGAAGGAATTTTTTCACAATTCTGTTTTTCAGGATGTAACTATATTGAGTGAAGAAACAGATTCATCCAGTGAATGTAGTTTTTATTCCTGTGATTCTGATGTCGAAAATAATGCATATACACTTTTGGATATGACTAAAATATCTGTTAAAAGCACCTTTATGCCACCTTTTAAAAATACTAATATACAACAATTTTATAGTGCTTTAAACCTAATATTAGAAAAAGAAAGCAGTGATTTCAATAGAATTAACAGAGTTTAATTTAACAAAAGTGGAATGGTTTAAATTGAAGCAACTAAGCACAAATGATAGAATAGTATTTAAGCCCTCAGATGAAGGGGCAAGTTGGTTGTCATGAATTCTTTGGACTATTATGATATGTGTATGCAACATTTAAACAATGAACTAGTATATAGTAAAGTAGATATGGTAACTTTTACTCAAGCTCAAAGGGATTATCAGATGCTGTTGAAGAAGGGAGTTAGGTTATATTACTTCACAACATCAGATGTATCAAACAAGTTTACGAACAAAGAGAGTACTGTAGCAAGATTTGTTTGTGTTCCCAAAATCCATAAAAATCGGCTACATCCCTCAGGACGACCAATACTGTCAGCTAGTGTATATTTTACCCACAAGTTGAGCTGCTTTTTACATAAACTACTGCTAAAGGAAGTGCTTAAGCTCCCATCCTATAAAAAGGACTCCTTTGATTTTTTGAAAAAAGTGGAGGAAGTCATATGGATGGAAGACATGTATTTTGTAGTTGTAGATGTGGCTACCTTATAGACTAGTATACAACATCAATATGGACTAGAAGCTTTACAACATTTTTAGGGGACAATCCTAGAACCCAATATATTAAGGAGTTGGTGTATTTTTGTTTAAAGAACAATATCTTTGAATTTGAAGGGAGCCTTTATAGACAAAACCAGGGTACAGCAATGGGAGCAGCTTTTGTCCCCATGTACGCTAATTTGTTTATGGGGGTGTTGGAAAGTACACACATTTATAGAAGTACATTTTTTCAAGGTCATGTTAGAAAATATTTCAGATTCATAGATGATCTTATATTTCTGTGCCAAGGATGTAAGGAAAAGGTATCAGAATTTCTACAATATTTAAATAGTAACAGATATGAAATTCATTACAATAGAGTACAAGTAGGATTGGTGGTTAACTTTCTGGATATTACTCTAGAAGGCATAACTAATGAAAAAATTAAAACAAAGATACACAGAAAGTTTAACCAGTTAAATCTGGTGTTACATGCAACTAGTTGTCACCCATCACATACCTTAACATCTATCCCTTATGAAGAATTGTTAAGAATTAAAAGATCATGCAGTGATATAAATGAATCACAGGTAGAAGCTGAGAAAGTTATAAATATGTTTTTGAAAAGAGGTTATATTCGATTTGTGTTGGAAAGTTATGCTAAAATATATGGGAAGTTCAAAGTCAATAAGGGAAGAGGCCATATAAGTGACTTAGGAAATAATAAAAAAATGGTTTCTGTAGATAATTCTTTATTTTGTGTTACTAAGTATACTCTTTTTTTGGTTAGGTTAAGCAAACTATTAAGAGATTATTGGAAGTTGATAAAAAGAGAAGTTTTTTCTCTATCGTAAGTAGAATTAAAAATTTCTTACCAGAGAGGACATAATTTGAAGGATATTTTAGTTCATAGTAGATATAGTAAACCTAAAGTTAAAATTATTAGAAGTTTAACAGAATTAGGCACAAGTCCATGTGGCAAGTGTTCAATGTGTCAGTTTATAGTGCCAACTTTTGAAAAAATAAATGGTAAAAAGTTTGAATCACAGGGCAACTTTTCCTGCATGAGCAGAGAAATAATCTATGCAATTAGGTGCTCCTACGAAAACTTCTATATTGGGGAAAGTAAAAGAAGTTTAAGTGAAAGGATAAAAGAACATATCAGGGACATTAAAAATAATAAAGTTATAAGCCTTATAGCAGAACATTTTAATAAGATGCATTCAGGGGATATAAGTCGTTTAAAAGTAACAGTTTTGGAACAGGTTTTACAACAATTTGCCAGTGAAGAAATGCTTAAACACTCACTAATGGAAAAAATAATCAGTTTTTATTAATTAGTATAATACAATGCAACCTAGTGGGTTAAATAAAGAATGCAATTGGCAAAGTTTTATTTAAAGATTGTTTTAGCTTTAAGAGATTTTTATCCTGTGTAATTGATGTAATGACATCATTAATTGACTGATTAGAGTTAATTTTGCTATATATAGGAAGTATTAAGAGAGTGTGTTTTATTCTGTAAAGGCTGTTTTTGGCCGAGGCGCTAGGAGGTTTTATGGTGAAATTTATTGCTATTCATTATCTATTGTGGAATAAATAGAAAATTATTTATTGAACTATTAAGGAGTCACTGGTTTCTTGGCTATGTGGTTCTAATTTATATCGGATTGTGGTTTTGATAAAAGAAGAGGTATTTTGATACTATGGAAAAAACGTTAGGGTTACCCAAGATCGTGAATTCCTACTCAGATAAAAATAGTATGCTTGGTTCAGTGGTAGCAAAAATGGGGAAAAGATAGTATACCCTTTTTAATACATATTGGATACCTGGTTTAGGAACAAAAACAGTTAAGAATTATTTAGATATCATTGTTATTTATTTAACATTTGTTTACCAGGAAAGTCTGACTTGGAACAAAGCCAATTTTCAGTGGAGGCCTGAGGAAATATACTCCTGATTCATGTCTTTGTAACATGGAAGGAAACCAGAGCACCTGGAGGAAACCCACACTAACACAGGGATGACATGCAGACTCCACACAGAAGGCACCCCACCCAAGAATCGAACCAGAGAACCTCTTGCTGTGAGGCGACAACACTACTGCTGCACCACTGCGCCGTCCTATTACATGCCAGAAGTGATATGTTGATAGCAGGGGACTTTAATTGTATATTAACTCAAAGAGAAACCACAAATAATAAAACAATCAGAATTTCCCCAGTAGCAAAACACTTAAATAACTATATTCATATAATGAACATGAAAGGTATTTTTGATTTAAAATTACCATCTTCCTTGAAATTTACTCACTACTTTTATGGATATGGAACAGACAAATATAGATAAAGTTTTAGCATCTGGTACATTATATTCTAAGATAGATGAATTCTTGATTGTTTCACGTCCTTTATCTGATCACAATGCCATCACATTTAAATTAACTTTAAACCAAAACACCTTAAACTCTTGTTAAAGAATTCCAGCATACATAACCAAAATAAAAGGCTTTCAAAATTGTTTTTTACAGGACATTAAACAATTCATAGAACTAAATAACAATGATGAGGTCACAAGAATGATATTAAGGGACATGCTAAAGGTTGTATTATATGGTAAAGTTAAAAACTGGTACATATCTAAAAGGAAAGAATTGGACTAGGAGTTAATGTTTCTTCAAGAAGAAATTGATAAATTAAAACTAAATCTAAAACCTAAGGAAAAAGTAGCAAATATTAGTATAAAAAAACCTAAACAAAAATATCAGGTTATTCTTCAAAATAAGATATCAATTAGTTTAGAAAAAATCAAACTGCAATCATATTCAATAAACCCAAAAAGCTTACATAAAATAGCAGTCAGATCGAAGAACATGAACAAAAAAATAAATCATATCAAAGAAATCTTATATAAAGAAAAGAAAAAACAGTTAAAGTACCTGACTTAAATGACATATTAAAATGTTTTAATAAGCAATATGAAGACATCAATAAAACACAATCATGATAGTCAGTGATACTTTAGATAGATTTCTAAGAGAAAACATTCAACAAAAATTATGAAAAGAACATAAAAGCAAGTAAGATAAAGCCTTCACTTTCAAAGAGTTAAGAGAACAAATTAAAAGGCTAAAGACAAATAAAGCACCATATCTAGATGGCATTATCCCAGATCTATATATAAACTTCTTCTTAATAGAATTCTAAAACTCTTACTAAACCTTTTTGAAGAACTTAAGAGTACCTCTAACTTACCCCCTTCTTGGAAATATTCATGAATAATGATCCCAATTCATGCTCATCATATAGACCTATATCTCTCTTAAATATTGATTACAAGATCTTTATGTCTATTTTGGCAAAAAGACTAAATACAATACTCTCAGATCAAATAAATGAAGATCAAACAGGATTTATATCCAATAAGAAAGTACATAACAACATAATAAGGCTTTTTTTCTCTAACTGACATAGCAAATAAAAAAAGAACAAATTAATATTAATAAGCCTAGATACAGACAAAGCCTTTGATTCAATACATTTGTCATATCTATTTAGAGTACTATATGAATATAACTTTTCTATGGATTGTATAGAGTTAATCAAAAACTTTATGTCAATTCTGTTTCCTTTCTAAAGATAGGCTCATTCATTTCTAGTCTCTTTAATGTCTTAAAAGGCACAAAATAAGGATGTCCCTTGTCCCCCCTGCTATTTGCACTTGCCATGCAACAATTTGCTAACCTCATAAGATCAAACATAAACATAAAAGGTTATAAAGTTACTGATAAACTCTCACCAGAAATTCAGTTATTTGCAGATGACATATTAATCACATGTGGAAATGTTGATACAATATTAGAACATTTAGTTAGATCTATGGAATATCTTGAGAAAACATCATGGATAAAATTTAATCATAATAAAAACTTTACTAATAAGCAGATAACCTCTAACATAAATTCCTTATTTATCAGTCAATCATTAATTTTCCCCGATCTAAAGGAGTCATACAGAAAATAAATGCTTTATTACTTAAGTTGTTATGGTATCCTAAAAAAGCAAGAATTTCCTTACATTGGCATACAACAAGCTGGGATGAGGACAGTATAGGCTTTCCTAACATTTATCTATATACTAAATCTGTTATTATTAATGTAATACTTATGTGGTTAAACGTATTGTACTTGTCTTGCTGGAAATAAATTCATGAAAACATGATAATAAATAATAATGAAACAATAATTGATAATTTTACAAATATGGAAAGAAATTTCTTCATTTCTGCCCTAAAAACTATACATTAAATGACAAACATGAATTTACTTTCTTTCAGCTCATAAATCAAATTCTATTAATATTAAAAAGATTTATGAATTCAAATTATTCAACCAGAAACTAACAATATTCCAGATAGCTTTTATCAGTGAATATTTAATATTTTGTAACATAGGAAAAATGCTACAGCTAAAAGATAATAAGCTGATATACTGCCAACCAATTTCTGAATGGAAACAAATTACATTCAGTGGACTATCTGATAGCTAGATATAGCTTTCAGAATAATAGCTGGTTTGATATACAAACATGTAAAGAATTAAGTCAAGACAAAATCAACATTAGATATACAATAAAATCACCCCTAAATCCTAGATATCCTCTCCAACAGTAACAATAATTCAGATATAAGTATCACATTTTTATCAATCATATGCAATATTATTAGAAGTTAATTTGTCTCCCCCAATGTATCACTTTGGAATTTTTGTACAAAAATAAAGAGTGTTCAGAAATTAACAAAAAACTTTCTTTGAAATCTATAGAAAAATCAACATCTTCCCCATAGTGGAGAATATTCACATGGAAAATCCTACACAGAAGCTTTCTTATACCCCACAAAAATTGTGACTATGTATAAAACAAAAAATACAAATTGCTAGAGATGTGAAACATCACAAGATGCTGATTGGCTCCACAAGATTATTGAATGCAATATAGTAACATCCTTTTGGTCAGATTTTAGGAACTTTTGTAAAGTATTGTGGTTGGATAATTGCTATATTACTGATTCCCTTAAATTATTTAATGATTCAATCCCAGATGTAATACCAATGTCTCAAACACCTCTGTTGTTGTCTATTTTAACTATTGCAAGGAAAGCCATTACTAAAAATTGGAAATGTAAGACTACTATCCCATTCACTAGTGATTTTATTTATCCTGCAAAAGTGGTTTCTAATAATAAAAATTCTGCTATGAAAATGATAAAATGACAACTAGAAATGTAACACATCAACTAACTGCTTGGAAAAATTGTACGTGTGTGTGTGTGTGTGTGTGTGTGTGTGTGTGTGTGTGTGTGTGTGTGTGTGTGTGTGTATATATATATATATATATATATCTTGTTATGGACTTTGTGCATAGTTTGTATATAGTTATGTTTATAAATTGTTTGAATGGTTATGAATTGTAAAATCAAATAAAAACATTTAAAAAAAAGATTCTGTAGGATGGGGCTACTTATAAAAGATGCATAGTCTCAGTCATTGTTAATTTCTTAGACAAAATAGTCAGTTTCTCATGCATCAGAGTCAGTTTGCAAGACCTGGTCATATCTAAGTTCTTCATAGTTAAAGATGATTAAATTGTGCTACTAGGCTTGCATGCTCTTTGATCAGATATGAATGAACCTCACTGATACTATAGATTCAATATGGATTTTGTTTCAAGACAGTGGAGGCCATTCCCTAGAATCTCTTCTATGCTTGTAATGGAAAATTTTTAGTTCAGTTCATCAACTACAACCTTTTTAAATTATTACTGTCCACAAGTAAGGCCCATTGATGAACCAAAACGTTGAGATATATAATACATCTCTCAACTTGTTAGATAAACTTTGAGAGGTCACATATCACATCAAAATAAATATTTCTGCATGAGGCTAAGTCCATCTGAATCATCTATACCTCCCATAATGTAACTCTGAGATCATGCTATCATGGACAAATGGGAACAATCCAATTTCTATATAGATTAGTGTTACCAGTTAACTATGACAGTAATTGATTTAATTCAACCTGATGAACTTTAGCACTTGATTGGAGGGCTGCACAACAAGCAACTCAATTAAATAGCTTTCAGTAATTCTGTCATCACCCATTATGACTGCTCTAATTAGTTTATCAGTGACCTGCTGGTGCAGAAAGATTAGTAATTGTAGTTCAGCCTGGTCTTTTGAGACCTCACTCAGGATTTGATACTACAGACCTTCTCATTCTGCTCAGTTGACTATGTGCTGTTTATATACTCAATTCCACCATTCTCATTTGGTTTGCTTTTATTTGCAAATACATACCCAGAATATAATTTCTGGAATACCTACAGTTATCTAGGTTCTGCAGAGCATAATACTGATTCATTTATTGCTCCCTATGCATATGCTTCTGTGTAGAGAGGTCAGTAACAAAAGTGGTATACAATACCATTCTCTGCTGGTGACAACAGGTAATATTTCTCCGACCTTTGCAGGCTATCTTCACTCCATCCTTGAATGGAGAGTGCAAAGTCAACTGAAGTTAGACCAAATTAAAACAGCGGTAATACTAGTGCATATGATGGTAAAGCTCTCACTTCTTTACCTACTTCCTTTAATCCCTTATAAGATGTTCACATGGTGGACTTTGTCTAGGGTTCAAAACTTGCAAGATTTATTCTAGATAATCTGCTGACATTTGGTGATCATGTCAGCAGCTGTGGAGTTGCTGCACTTTCTTTTTCAGGGTTGTTCCATTTATATAATACCTTGCTGTTCAAAAAGTTCCCCCATCATTACTCATGCATTGGTTTCTTCCTTCCTTAATTATGGCAATGGTCTCTCCTTAAGGCTCAAAGAATCTGTTGTTGATTATCTACCGTGGCTCAGAATTACATCACCAGAGTGTTGGTTGGTTAATCACGTTTTGACCACATTATCTCAGTGCTGAATAAGCTTAATTTGGAGTCTTCCATACTAAGCCCTTCACAATCTGGGATCTGTCTTCTGGAGGGAGCTGTGAGTGCCTAATACTTCAATGCTTTTGGTCAGACACCTAATCTTAAACTTTAAACACTGCATTTACAGGTGAAACTGCAATATGGATTCTCAGATTATGATTCTGGCTTCCAGATGCATCCAGTGAAAGAGAGATTTTTTTAAATGGCCAGCTGCTTCACCAGTTAATGATAAAACAAAGTATATTATGATTTTGGATCTGCTTGGTACCAAATAGCACAAGGGCCAGTGCTAGTACTGTCTGCATCACTAGAGGAATTACACAGGTGCAGATTTAATTCAAGCTTTGATTTTGAACATTTCTGTGCCTTTCAGTCTGGTTCGCCTACTGCCATATGAACCATGCCTTCTCTCTTTAGACCACCAGGGCCTGTTGTATGGCATGTATGGTTAAATAGCTTCTATTGCATTTTTCTTCTTCTTTACTTGAACCTTTACATGCACTTTTTGGCATGGACTATGTAGAAGTAGGATGTTGTGAACCCAATATGTCTGAAAACAGCAGCATAATTACTGAAATATCAGACATGCCCATTAACTAAACGGCAACATAATATCCCATACTTATTTATAGCATACAAAACTGCAAATAAATGTTTTCAATGTAGCTACAGAATGGATCAGTACAGAACTGGATAAAGGAAGATGTACTGAAATCAAGATGCTCCTCTCTGATATCAGTCTGATAAATGATATCCACATTCAATTATCATTTTTCTAGAGATGGTATGTCTGATCTTGAAGTTGGGAGAAATTTCTTGGTTATTGTTCTCTATTCCCTTAATGAAAGTGGTTTGGTGTTCTCTACTTCAATATATTTTATCTATTTTTCTTGTATTTTTTAATATTTTTATCTGCCATGCAGTAGTAACATTTTATCAAGATTTATTTTGTTGCGACCAAATTATCTCTTACTTTATCACTTGTGAACCTTATCTACAAATAATAATAAACACTGAGTTATGATCTGCTTGTTAAGTGCTCAAATGCCCAAAAAAATAAATAAAAAGAGGTTATCATAAAGATCCCTTATATCTTGGTATTCATATATCATATGGCAAAAGGTTATAAAATGGAATTAACATAGTGAGACCCAATAAACCCTTATTAGTGGTATTCAGACACCTGTGTTCTTCATCCTCTATATTTAATATGTTCTGTATAACTTACTACAAGTTACTGAACTACTAAGCAATAATAAATCAGTGTATATATGATTGAGCTAACATCTAAAATGCCCTTGTACAGAAAATGAAGCGCATTGTTTGGACTGGAGTTAGTATGAAGACAAATTTGATACACATAATATGTTCTTGGCTTATGGACCTTCATATCTGCCGCTGAAATGAAGAACATCCCTTAAACTCTAGATTTAGAGTCCAAATGATGTAACCATTTCCATAGCTATTTGCTGTTTATCTCTTTTTTAATTTCTCCAAGTCTTTTGGGTTTCTAATACCATGATGGGAATGGACCCCATTCCTCAGTCAAAGTATGTTTAAAGTTTATGAAATTAATGTCACTTCAGTCTTTGATGTTAGCCAGAAGTGCTCTTTGTATCACTTGTAGTGTGTGCAGTAATATCTCCTTCTGTAATTCGTATGGAGTTAACATGTATCAGTAACATATCCAACTATGATTGTAAATTCTTATTTATAACTCCCATTGCTCCTACTACTATTGGAACTGTCTAGGTACCATTACTCCTCATTGCCCTCATTTCTGCCTGCATGTCCTGATATTTTATGACTCTGTGTCTCTATGTACATAAGTTACTGTAGTCACTGGGTGCAGCAATTTCAGTGATAAATGCTACTTTTGTCTTCTTTTAATGGACTACTATGTCTCATTTTCTTGCATCTATTTTTTGAACTGTTGGTAATGGATGATCCCATCTGATATAAACTGCATCATTTTCTATAATGCTTTGTGGCTCATGTTTCCAGTGTTTTTCAACTACTTCAAAATTATAATGTTTGCACAATCCCCAATGCAACAGTCTTGCCATATTATTGTGCCTTTCAGTGTACAGTTCTTCTGCCATTAGAATATCACAAGTAGCAACAAGATGTGCAAGTGTTTCCACTTCTGTTTTACAAAACTCGCATGTGTCTGTTTCTTCCACTTATTCAATAAACTTTGTAAACCAATGTGTACTTAGTCCACTATCTTGGGCCACCAATATTAAGCTTTCATCTTTTGGTTTAAATTCACTTCTCCTTAACCATTCCTGCATTCATTCCTGATCAACATGAGGTTGTTCCAAGAGTTTTCTATACTTGCAACTATATTTATGCATTTTCCACATTTCTTGCCTTCTCATCTGATCCTTCACCTTATATACCTTTATTTGTTTTTTGGCACATTCACTTGCTGCCTGATTTTTATCTACTTCTGTTTTAATTTCCATTGCCACTTGATGCCAATATGTTTCTGCTAAACTAAGCAGGGAGGTCATCTTAAACCTATTCTCCTTATGTTTCAAAACATTTGCTATATTTGGGCCTTGTGAGGTCAGCAGATATGTATGCAGTCCTACAATTGCAGATCTATATATGTAATCTATTTTGTTGGGTGCCATAGCTCCTTCAGAACAATTTTTATATAGCATTTGATTAGCATGAAGCAACCTTCTTGTTTTCCTATCTAACCTATCTAACACCTTTTAGGGCCAGTCAGTCACTCCAAAACTGTATGTCAGGACAGGAAGAGCAAATTAATTTATAGCTTGGACTTTGTTCCCAGATGTCAACACTGTTTTCAGTATTAGATTAAGTCTTCTAAAATTTTCCTTATTAAGTTTTATTTTCATTTCCTCATGTTTTATTGTTGACCCTTCATCAGTTCTCAAATATGTATATACAACCTCTTGCTCAAGTTCTTTTATATCATATTACTGTCCCAAACTGATGTTTTCTTGGTGCTGCAACTTTCCTGCCTTAAAGGTTGTTCTTGCACATTTATCAAGACCAAATGACATTCTTATTATCATCTGAAAATGTTTTGACCACTTGCAGTTGTGCTTTCAGTTCCTCATCTGATGAGCTATACAGTTTTAAAACATCTACAAAAAGAAGATGAGAAGTCTTTGCACTTTGTTGTTTTCTGGGAGCCAAAGTGTAGCCAGGACTAATCTGTTAAGTAGACAGCTTAATGGGTTAAAGGCAAGACAAAACAGGAGCAGTGAAAGAGAGTCACCCTGAAATATCACCCTCTGAATTTTCATCAGTTGAATATTAATTTGTCCTTTATCATGGCTTAATTGCAAAGTGCAAAGGGAAGTAAATATTGTGGGAAGAAATAGCCAGGGAATTGTTATGGCTAGGGTTGTATAGGCCCTAAGGCCGATAGCCTAGTACCAACCTATGAACCTATGAACCTATAAGTGGTTTGCCACTATTTTATGGTCACTGTAATGTAATCGATCAGTGCAGGGTGCATCTTACATATTTTTTAAGTACTCTTTTATCCATGAATGCTGTCAAATGCTTTTTTTGTAGTAAATCCATGCCATACTTAGATTCTTCCCCTTTTTACAGTTCTCCATTATGATTTTATTTAACAACAAATGATCCTTTGTTCCATATGACTTTCTTTTATTACTCTCTTGTTCTATTTCCATGATTGAGTTGTCTTCTAAATAACTATAAACTCTGTTGACATCAATTCAAGTGTACAGTTTAAAAGTTTTTGGAAGGCAAGTTACTGGTCTATAGATTTTAGGATAGGTTGCAGGTTCACTCTTAGTAGGAGTATTGTTTTTCCTGTCTTAACCAGGTTGGTGTCTGTTCAGGATGCACATATAAATAGTTCTTACTCATAGCTAAAATCTTCATGTAAAGTTGTTAATACTTTTAGCCAGAAATTAGGTAGTACATCTGGGCCTGGAATTTTCCATTAAGGTGCTTTTCTTAATTTTGTTTCAATCTCTCTGGTTGTTATTCATCCAATTTTATGTCCTGTACATTTGAACTTCTTATTCTTTCTTTTACTTCTTCTGTCCATTTAGCATTTTTGTTATGTTCCACAGGATCTTCTTAGATATTTCTACAATAAGTATCTATTTCTTATTTTTTGGTGGTGTTTCAATTCCTTTTGCCTTGTTTCCTAATTCTCCATAAAAAAACTTTTTTTGGTTCATCAATAAATTGCTTATTTTGTACTTTTCCTCTCTATCTATATGCAAATCTTCTAAGTTTTTCTGCCTGTGCTTATATTTTTAGTTTATTATTTGAGATGGTGTGCAATAGATCCTATGTTCTCATACTGCACATTGCTTTTATCACATCTTTCTGAGTACTTTTGTAGATCTGTTCCTCTTATATACTCTTCTAACATTGACACTTCTTGTCTTAATTGCTTTATAGTTTTCTCTATTTAATAATTCCATGATGGCATTCCATTTCTCCCCTTCCTTTCCCTTAACTACCCTGTGTTTTTGTGATAAGACTTTATCTGTTATTAATTCAGCTGCACAGTAATATGTCCTATTTACATCTGTTATATTGCATGAATCTCTATGGACAGTCCCAATTACTGTGTTCATTTGTTTTATCAAACTTCTAACTTTTGGGGTTTCATTGCTTTTCTGTTTCTATTTCTTTCATTGATCTTAATATGTCTGCCCATCTCTATTAAATCAAGCAACTCTTCTCTTAGATCATTTTCTTCTAAACTGAGGACACATTCCTTGTTCTTCATTTCCTGCGGGCATTTTATAGAAAGTTTCAGTGCATCTTCCTGTACTACATTCTCTTCAGTTTCATCCTGTGTCATCCATTGCTCTTTCATATGGGAACTCACTGGCCTATCACTCCACAACATTGAGTGCTTCAAAGTTGTCACAGTTTCCTATTCCTTCCCTTGCTGTGCAACTCCAACTGAACATTTGTACTGGTTTCCTATAAAAGGCTCCAAAGTATCTTCGTATGGCAACTGATCAGATGTTACCCACTTCAGTGGTTTCACTTTAATTTTAGGATCCATTGCACTATCCTGCTGTGATATTATGAGAGTTAGATTTTCTACACTAAATCCTTCACTTCGCAAGTAATCCATAACCTCAGTTTCTGCTTATTTATCTTCTCCATTAGTAATCCTGTTGTCTGCTTTTCCTCTTTGTTTTCTTATTTTTTGTATTGTAAAATTTTCCATGTCCAGATGCCTTTGCTTGTATTTCTTTTCAAATAACTTTGGTGCTCCTCTTTTTTAATGATTAGTTTTGCTTTCTCCCTTGCATAGATATTGGACCATATTAAATCTCTTTTTCTTTCCCATGTCCATATTTCTTTTTTATACTTTTCAAAAGTCTGTAGATTTTGTTCTTTATTTTTTTGCACTTCCTCAGTCACTTCTTTTTCCAAATATTCCAAGGTTTCTTGGTCTATATAATACTTTTCATAAATCTGTTCTATTAATGAACACACATTTTTCTTTGAAGCTTCTTAAAGTTTTTCTTGTTGAAGTATATTTCTTTCCTCTAATTTCTCTCTTAATCTTTGTGTATATCTTCTGTCTGGAAATTCTGGGTGTCTTGCTTAATAGTAACAATACATAATTTCTTTCTTATCCTCCATTATCCATGCTATCGTCTTTATGGCTTTTTTTTGGCCTATCAGTTTTCGTGGACTACTACTTCCTTCTACAACACTGGGGCCATCATTCCCCAGGGCCTGGCCTGGCCCCATTGTAGTAATTTCTATGTCTTGAGGATTCTACACTGTAATTTTTTTCAGTCCTGGCACCAATGCGCCTACCAGGATTGACCACTTTATTTTATCCTGGGACTTGTGCACTCAGCTATCTTTGTTATTTTTAACCTACTTCTGTCCATGATATATGTTATATAAAATATAATCTGTATATATCAGTATCGTTGTTGTGAGATTTTGTGAAAAACAGGGTCCACCTCATGAAGGTACTAACAATGACTTGAGGAAGAATTCAGCTCCAGCAATACTACTCTCCTTTACTTGCTGACCTATCATCTCTCCATTCAGAACCCTGTTTACTATATGGGTTTTGGACAGAGGTCCTCATTCTTGTATATTTTATTGTGATATTTCTCTACTGTTCTTGAGTATGTCCTTCTGTAGAGGGCCGTTTTCTATTCAGAGTCTTGACAAATGCCAGAACTAAGACATCTCACGTGGTTATATACAAATGGCAATACCATTATCAAAGGCTCACATTTCTTATACAGGAAGTCTTCACCAGCATTTTTAAGTATTTCTAGATATTACTATAGTGATTCTATAACACAAAGTAAAAATATAAAATATGTTGCCATGATGAAATATGAGCAAACACACAACTCAGGGCAGCTTGCTGAAAAGTAAAATGTATATTTCTTTCCTTATTATAACCATACTTCCAGTATTGGAAAAATGTGTACAGAAGTCCAAAGCAGCATCATGATTTGTTATTGCCCCTGATTTTTTTAACCCAAATATGTTTTCTTGAACTTTACTATATGCTGAATAGATGTTCAACACTGATCTTTAGATTGATTTGTACATCATGCCTATGAAACAGTTATGATGTGCTGACTAATCCTCCATTCCAGAAAATGAAACAGATACATAGAACTGCACCTTAACCCTGCATTTATTCCTTGTCACTTTTGCGCTGCACTCATGGTATCATGAAGCTTCTCTGACCCCACGCTCTACTCTCACACATTCATATCCAAGGCCTATTCTTGTATCTTTAAATTGCTTTTCCTTTGTCTGAGAATTCTTCAGGGTGTTTCGGACAAATGTTCAGTGGAGGTCTAGAGCCATCCATCAGGCAGCCCAGAAGGGTGCATGCTTTTTCCCCACTTTGACAGAATCCCTTGCTGGAAACTTGATGTCTCATTTTGCAGTGGCAGTCCCACAGGATCATACATACTTATGCACCTGATATGATGCTGCCTACAGTGTGTCACTGTACTGCTTGGTATACAAGAATGTCCTTGGTCCTTAAATTGCATGTCATGACTCAGATCTCTATATCATATCAGCAATGGAGCAGGCCAAGCTGCCATCCCTCACCCAGGATGGGTGAGTCAGTGTCAGCCACAGATTCCTGAAATTCCTCTGACTTTTCCACAACCTGAGCTGCTAATTGAATCTGGATTATTTGAGTCACAGAGAGGATTTTTTTTTCCCTGTGTGCCAAGGAACTAGGTCTGCTGAAACTATATTTATGCTTCACAGATATTTGCACTATCACTTAAATCTAGTTAATTATGTACAGGTCATTGCTAACTTCAACTGCATTTTTGGATGGTCAGATCATTAATATAGAATAGTCTGAAAAAAGATGACACCAATGCATCATCTGATTATGACATCATAGGCTCATAGGTTCATAGGTTCATAGGTAAGTACTTGGCTATTGGCCCAAGGGCCTATATAAGCCTAGCCAAAAAGGTACCCTGGCTTTCTCCACCCAAGAAAATTAGTTTCCTGTGCCTCTGTCGAGCAGAGCCACAGGGGTGATCCCTGGGGTGAATTTCCTATTTCCCATCCAATCATCAAGATTTTTCTTGAAGACTGCTAATGAGGAGGTTTGTTTGATATAGATAGGTAGTTTGTTCCAGAGTATGGGAAGTCTCTGGGACAGGAATCTATCCCTCCAGCATGTTCTGTTTATTGTCGTAACATGGTTTAGGTTCCTAGAGAATGTAGCTCGGAGGGATTAGGATTTCTTTAAGTGGAGCATGTCCAACAGCTCTGGGTTTGACATAGCTTTGTATGTTAGGCAGAGATCACCTCTGAGTAGGCGATATGCGATGGAGTAAAGCTGGAGTTTTTTGAGATGGTCTGCATAAGGCATCTGTTTGAGGCTGGTAATCCTCTTTGTGAGGTATTTCTGTGGCCTTTCTAGTTGTTGTAGATGTCTTGTGAGGTACATACCAAAAGGGGTGTTGTACTCTATAATGGGTCTAATGAGTGATGGGTAGAGGGGAACAATGACCTCTTTTTCTTGGATGAGAAACCTTTTGTGATGAGGTGTGCCACATAGAAGGATTTCCTGACAACTGCTGCGATGAGATTATCAAAGGAGAGACTACTGTCCACCTCTCTCCCAAGGTCTCTTATCACACTTCCGGTGTTAAGTAGACTACCACCTATGTGGTAGTTCATGGGTACGGAGTTTTTACCAAAGGGGATTACAGTGCACTTTTTGGCATTGAGATTGAGGCCATGGCTTTGACACCAGGAATCTGTCTTAGTGAGGCCCTTTTGTAGGATGTCCACATTGTCAGGAGTTTTGATTATGGCTCCTAGTTTTCAGTCATCTGCAAACTTCATTAGCCAAAGACCGTCTTTGTTAGCCTGTACTTCAGAAAACTAGATACCAAACAGTAGAGGACCCAGGACTGAACCCTGTGGTACTTCACTTGTCACTGATCTGAAGTTGGATTTGGAGTCTGCTAGTTTCACAGTGTGGGTTCTGTCAGTGAGCCATTTGGCAACCCATCTTGTGACATAGTGATTTATACCTAGTTTAGAGAGTTTATCTATAATTCCAGAGTGGGTGATGGTGTCAAAAGACTTGGCGAGATCTAGCTAGGCTGTGTGAACCACCTTACCCTCTTCTACGTCTTTGGTGACTTCTTCAAAGAAGTCTATCAGGTTTAGAAGACATGATCTGGCTTTTACAAACCCAAACTGGGTGGGGTCCAGAGTTTGGAGATTACCAATGTCTTTGTTTATAAATTCCATAATGATACGTTCCATGGCCTTGCAGACCAGGCTCATTAGGCTAATGGGGCTGTAGTTCCCGGGGTCCATGGTGGCTCCCCCTTTGTGGAGTGAGATAACCCATTGCTGTGCACCATTCAGTGGGCACAAAGCCTGAGGTGAGGCTATGAGTGAACATGGGGCTTAGGTGGAGTGCCAGTTCATTCTGCACTTCGGGTAGAATGCAACCTGGGATGTTGTCAGGTCCCATGGATGCTGTGTTCTTGGTTTTGGAGAGTGTGTTTTTTACCTGTGCAGCTGTGATTACAGGAACTTTGCATTCTTCCAGTATAGAGATGGGCCCTTTAGTGGGTGAGAGGGGGGTAAAGGTAGCACTGAACCTATCTGCCAGGATGTTGGCAATATCAGTTGGTTCTGTATATTTAGTGCCAATGTGCTGTAACTCAGAGCAGATCTGAGTGTTGCCATTGATTTTCTTGACATAGCTATAGAATGCTTTGTGGCTGTCTTTAGAATCAGTGGCGATTTTGTTTTCATGACTAGCTTTGGAGGATTTTATGAGGGATCTCAGCTTCTTACTGAGGCTGACCAGGGAGTTCCTCCAATCATGGGATTTTACTCTTTTTTTGCAACAGTTTCTTCTCTTGTAGAGTTTGTTTATGGCAAGGGACCACCAGATTGGCTTCCTCTTTTTGGAGGATAGCATCTTGTTACTGTTAGGGATAGCATGATCCATGCACTCGTGTAACTGCTTATAAAATGCATTTGTGTAGGATTCAGCAGTCATACCTCTATTGTCCATCACATGGGTGTCGTGAAGTTTGCCACTTGTGTCTTAAGGAGCGGGAAGTTGGCTTTGGAGAATTTTTTTACGGTTGGGGCAGGATGTGGATGTCTAGGGTGATTAGCTTGTGGTCAGATCTGACCAACAAGGAATTGACCTGTGGTGTGGAACACTGGTCACCCATGTTGGTAATGACCAGGTCTAGGATATTGCTGCCCCTGGTGGGGGTGTGGATAAGTTGATCCAAGGCATTGGAATTTATGAATTCCAGAAAACGTTGAGCAAAAGAGATGGTACATGAGTAGTTTTCCCAGTTAATGATGGAGCAGTTGAAATCACCCATTATTAGGATGTTGGGTTGTACCCTAATATTTTCCAGTGTATCAAGAAATGAGGAGTGGGAATCCTAGGGCATGGCGGGGGATTTGTAGCAAGTTACAGTTTGGATCGTGGTCTTGCCCAGAGTTAGTTGCACTTGGATAATCTCGGATGCGTTATGCTGAGCAACTAGCCTGGAGGTGTGGATATTCTTAATTAATATGGACATGCCTCTGCCTTTAGTGTTTCGTTTCAGGTTAGGTGGCCGAAAGGTGTGGTATGACTTATAGCCTGGTAATGCAGGGGTGCTCTCTGGAGCCTTGAACCAGGTCTCTGTCACTGCACAGATGTTAATGTTCTCCATTTTAAGGAGTGCCTCGAGTGAATGCATTTTGAGGTTTAGACTTCTAGCATTGAGTAGCATTACCCCCAGATTTTGCTTGTTTGTACCTGTTACAGTGGTGAATTTGTCATTTGAACCTTGCCTAAAAAAGGCACTATAGGGGTGGCAAGAGCCTTAGCCAGTATCTGGAATCCCAAGGGTGACAGGTGCAGGCCATCTCTGGCAAATCATCGTAGTCTGTCAATCATGTCATCCCAGACAGACAGATACTGGATCCCCTTAGAATGACACCAGAAGCTTAGCCAATTGTTGAAGTAAATTATTTTGTCCTTGTACTGTGGTATCATTTTGGGTGATGGCAGGATGCTACTCAGGTCCTAGGGTCATACCTCCCTGGGCTACAAGATCGGCGAGCTCCTCCGTGTCTCTTTTCATGTAGTCCAGGGAGGTACATCTCAGGTCATTCACACCAACATGGACAATGACAGAGTCATATTTGTATTTGCTGTGGAGTGACCTGAGAATATGCATTATGTGGCAGATCCTGGCACCCGGCAGGCAGCTGACAGTAACTTTCTCCTTGTTTAGCCTGGTGAGTGGAAGATCAGTGTGCCTGACTATGAGTCACCTATGACTAGAGTGTTGGGTATGTTGTTATGCCTTATGGGCTGTGGTTGAGTGGCACACTGAGTTTGTGGGCTATGTGTCATAAAGGCCAGGATATGTCATACCCAGGATTCACATCATGCCTGTATAACCTGATGACTGAGATGCTGATGGAACTCTGATGCCGTTATAAACATTGTATCCATCTCTGCTTTCTAGTGGAATAGCAGAATGTTTCAAGCTTCTGTCTCTTGTCAGAACATCTCCTGAAGAGGACAGAAACACTTTAAGGAATAGTGCATCTGCTCAAATCTCTGAGTAATGATAAGGATTTAGGGTTGCCACATTTTCAAATGCCCAAAATGAGGCTTTTTTATGGCAGTGCAAGATTTTGCAGGACAAACTATATCCATAACCAGTGCAAACAACAGGGCTTAACTATTTTTACCAAAATAAAAGCTCAGTCTTATAGAATTTGAGTTGTTGTTCTCACCTCATATAATATTAAAATACTCCACATATGAAATAATTGTTGCATAAATCTACTTGAGGAAACGTAGGAAATATTTTTTGTCTTAAATCTCTACACATGTGCCATTTTTCAGTTCTTTAGTCTTATGAGGCAGCTGTCTAAATTGGGGACTGTCCTGTGTAAAGGCAAATAGGTTTTAACCCTATTAGAATTTCACAGTATAAATAAAGCAGAAGATCAACAAAAAGTTAATATTTTGCACACCAATACTAAGTATATGGGAATCCTTCTGGGTATGACATATCCTGGCCTTTATAGGTGCTATGTATCACTATGACTGGGAAGAGGCTGGTTGTTCCAGATTTGTCATTATGTATCCTTAATTTAATTAAGCTATACTACATTCTTGAGGCCATTCTACAGATTCCTTAAGATAATGGAGAAAGAGATCCACACTCCATCAACTGGCTGTTATTCAAAATGTCCAGTTGTAAAAGGTCATACTGCTCACCTGCAGAATGCTGTAAACATAGGATGCAAGGACTTAATATGTAATGTTCTCTGCTTACAAGTGTCAGTTTGTAATATCATAGTTTGATAGTTGCTGCATGTATTGGTGTAAAGAAAGCACATGTTTACTAAATAGAAAATGTATTATTCTGCACCTAAATCACTGCACCATGCACACACATGCACACACATAGTCATAAACACATACACGTGCAGGCATACATCTGGCACACAGATGCTCACATTTGTGTATACACACACACACACACACACACACACACACACACACACACACACACACACACACACACACACACACTCACACACATGCACACATGCACACACACACATACACACATATATGTTCATGCACATATACTCAATACTGCTACCACCTCTGCTGGAAAGAATATTTTTAGTCGAGAATATTAAATGCAATATAATTAAATGTATACACAAGTCTAATTTTAGCATAACTTTTCAAGTACTATGTTCTGGTCCTGGTTCTTTATTCATTAGTAGTGATTTTAGAAAATAAAATGAGATAACTCCACAGACATGGGCAACATGAGATTAGATATTAGTATTGTTGATTCATTTTGCTATTATCAAGTTTACATGTCATAGCACACTGGCTTTCTCTAGTTTATTACACCAGATAAGAATACTTTCTGAAGTACAAAATATGGTAAGGAGAGAAACCTTAATATTTTGGTAACTCACTTGTAGCAGTGCACTGTACTTGTGGTTATAAAAAAGGATCAGTTTAGTCCTAATATTTTTGGAAATGAAAACAAAGGGAATGTATTCAGATAGTGCTATAAACTAGGTTTACATTTCCCTAAAGTTGGTAAGTAGTTTTCATATTTTACTTAACAGTGTCTCTATGGAGGCTGATTGAAAATGTGTTTATTATTTTTGACAGTCTGTCAGAAGTGAATCTTGATAAAATATGTTACCATATATTGTACTGGCCAACTACATTAATCAGCTGTGTTATGTCTTACGGATGGGGAATTAAACAAACTATTCCTTCCTGTCAAAAAACTTAGTGTTTTGTAAAATATGTCTGGTAGCTATTCAGAGTATTGCACAAGCCAAGAGCATATTTAGTTTATGATGAAATTAAAATTTACATCAATGAAATATAGTGCCCTTTAGACTTTGAGTCAATTTATGTTCATGTAGATCTACACATTTAACAGATAAACCACATATTGAAAAATGCATTGCCTTGTGATGTTTTTCCCTGCTGAATACTTATCCTATAAATGAACTGTTTCAGACTCAAATGCTAGATTATGTCTACAGATAATTTTGAGTTTTATACCATTTTATTTAAATAACTCTCCAAGCGGAGAAAATGTAGACATCCTTCTTTGTTACAGATGGCCATAAGGCAGTTATGCTTATATTTTTGGGCATGTTAAAATTACTACCTTAAAGGTCATAACTCAGCAGCACTTGACAAAATGCTATGCAATGTGATTGAATGTTGATTTTTCAAGTTTTCATGCTTTAGACAATAGGCCTAGATATTCAGCTAAACTAAAGGTTATTGCACCTAAGCACAATAGCCTTTAGTTTTAATGAATACCTAGGTTCCTGTTTGGCTTTTTCCTTAGCAAAGATGGAGACTGCACACTGAGATGTATCCCCAAATGTGAAATGAGAAAAGCAAAAATAATAAACAAAGCAAGATACAGTTGGCTCAAGGAAGATTTGTTAAAGAGTGGTACTAGGCTGCAGATACTGGTCATACTGAAAGTTGTTACAGAAAATGATCCCATAGAAACTGCTTGAGGCTTTCATAACAGTAGCCTGTTGCAGAGCTAATGGTAATGAAGACAAATAGCTTATGGTGCTTCCCATTCAGACGTGATGGTTATATATACAAGTCAGGAGTTATGGTCCTTAGAAGATGGGGGATGAGAACAGTATTGGTATAATCATGTCATGATATGGCACATCCATAAAGCTATCCTCCATTGTACTGGAAATTCCTAGATTAAGGCTTACTGCCCTACCATTCTACTTACATACAAAGACAAACCAATCTGAAAATCCACGGTGAACATCTTAGTACTGAAAATAGACTGTGCAGCTCAGATGAGAACCAAAGCTACTGGAATCCAACTTAACCTGAGCTTCAGATTTGGACGGCGCATTTTAAAAATGATGGACAGCTGAATGACATAAAGCTGTCACTACAGAACTTCAATGTCTTTAGGGAAGGAGTGTTGACAGGCTAGAAATCAAAGCGCTGTTATAACTGATATCACCTGTGTGTACAGGCCATCGATACTGAGTGTTACACTGGAATGGAAATGTGTTTGTCATGCAGACTACAGCTAGTGAGAACAAAGTCAGCCAACCATGTTATGGAACATAACTATAGCATTATTTAATTACACGGATGATTAGCAAACAGAAACTGTCACAGGAAAAATGTGATTGGTGTTTAATGGAACCACTGTATATTGTTGAACTGTTACAGACTCAAACTAAACATGTTCAGTCATTGTTCATTTTAGTATTTGTAATATTAAGTCAGGGTGTACAAGGCACATACCCCAACAATATCTAGGCATGAACAAAATTGGAAAACATAAATTGAATTGTTCTGTATCTCTATTGTTTCACTGTCAATGACTTGATGCCTATTTGAGTCACTTTGCTTTTAAATGAGAGACTGTTTTTACAGTTTACTATCTCTTATAGCTTTTTGGCCATATGAATTATTTTGTGGCAAAAAATATGAGAGCGTTTTTGTGTACAATCCAATGTATCTAAATATACTTGGGGGTGGAGGTGCTCAAGTTAAGATCCATCCATTCATCCATTAATCCATTTACAACCCCTTTTTCACATTTTTAACATGAGGTCAAGGTGTCACATCAACATGACAATCATCTAGAGCCAATATTCACACCACTGGGTGGTTAGCCCTGCTGCAAGTATATTTTCAATAATCCAATGTAGAGGGAGGGCCATTAAAGGCCAGACAGACACCAAAATTAAAAATATGGAATTTTTTGTACAAAACTGCAAAAATAAATAAAAAAGTATAGGCACATATGAGTAAAAAAATCTTAGACTTTAATAAAACTTCACATGAAGTGTCTTTAAAACAGTACTATATAGGTAGGTTACAGTCACTTTTAATGTGTCCTTCTCTCTCTCTCTCTCTCTCTCTCTCTGTCTCTTTCTCTCTGTCTCTCTCTCTCTCTCTCTCTCTCTCTCTCTCTCTCTCTCTCTCTCTCTCTCTCTCTCTCCCTCTCTCTCTCATCATCTTAGTAGCTCTTTCTTCTGGATTCCTATAACAGAAAAGATTAACAGCTTCCAAGTGGTGTCTTCTTCCAGGCATTTCTCCACTTCATCTGCCTGTTTCCAAACAATTGCTCCTAACATCATATCCCCCTCCAAAAACCAAACAACAACTCTGAGGTGCTTTCCTTTTGTACATCTTTAATTTCTTTATTAAGTAAATCTTCTCTGGGTAATACAGTTACATTTCTCTCTGTGCTTTATAGTGCATCCATTGCGTGACCACCTTTATGAAGTGGCATTGTCAAGGCTGTGAACCACACCACCAGATTCTGTCTGTTGCAAGGCTCAGGTTAAATAGTTTATGGAGTGGCCCTACCAGGGCATATTTAGTCCTGCTAATCAAATAACCTGGAATATTTTTAGGTCCCATGGAAGAAGTGTTTTGGTCTTGGACAACACTTTCAGTACATATTCTTTAATTATGGGGGGCGGGGGAGTTGGGAGCTTCTGAGAAAAGAAAATTTTGGAAAGTTGATTCCTGAGTAAAATAAACACTGAATTTATTTTATTAATGGCAATATCCACTGGATTGTAGTAGGAGGCATCATGGTGTAAGAGTTTTGTGCAATGCTGGATGTTGTTTATTAGTTTCCTTATATAGCTAAAGAAAAGAATTACAGTTGTCCTTGACTTCAGATGCCAGAATATGTTCATGGGCCACTTTGGTAGACAATATTATTTTTTAAACTCCAAGTCAAATTTCTTGTATTCCTCTTCACCTAAGGTTCTTTTGATCTGCAATATAGTTTAATAAACTTTTTTCTTCTATTGCAAATTTTGTTTATGTTGGTGGACCATCAGGGAAGTTCATTTTTAAATTTCCCATTAGTTTGTATCTTTAGGGTGCTGGGTTCAATGTATTTATTTAAGTGAGCTTAGAGCTCCTGTGTGAACCTATCTGGGAAAACAGGATCAGAGGCAAAATTCCTAATTTCAAGTCTTCATCATAAAATTTTATAAGACTTGTATATTTGAAATCTTTGAATTCTGATATACTGATTTCAGAAGATATAGAGATTTTGAGGGATAAGGTTATTAGCTTATGATATGACCTGAACAAGGAAAGAGATACAAGAGGGCCTGTGCATGATGAAGCTATATTCATAAGTACTAAATCAAAAATACTGGTGGGGATGCTGATAATTTGATCCACTGAGTTTTTTTTATTAGATTCAAAAACTTTTATGCATATCCTGCATTGGACGTAGAGTTACTCCAGCATATTGAGGGGTAGTTAAAGTTGCTCAGGATGAAAGATTTGTTTATTGGAAATTCATCAAGTATGCTTTGGAAATTTGCATTAACTTCAGGGGACATGGAGGATGTCCTGTAACACGTGATATTTGGTCATGTTTATTGATATTTGGAATGCAATAAGTTCAGTCTGAGATTCTCTAGGGATTTGTCTAGAGAACATATAGTCCCTAACAAATATGAACACATCACCACAGTTGCCATTGAGTCTGAAGCATGGTAGATGCAAAACCCAGGTATGCAGATAATGTTTTCTAGACATTAAAACCAGGTTTCAATGATTATGCATCATAGATGCATCCCAATGCAGAAGCACCCCAAGGTCAGGCAACTTGCTGTTGAGACTTGAGCATGCTCACCTTTCTTTGGTTTTGTTCAGGTTTTGATTTGGTAGCTATGTCGAGGATGTTCATTAACTGGACTTTGTCTGAAAAGACACTATGGGGGGGGTAACAAAAGCTTTTACTCATATGCAGAAGACTTTGAATGAGAGGTGCAAGCCATCTCTTGCAGGCAATTAACTGACCATTAAGCATCTCATTCCATGCTGACATGTACTGGCACCCCTCAAATGACACCATGTATCCAACTTGAAACCAATTAGCTTTTTTGTAGTTAAACATTCTTAGAGCATGGAGGACATGATTTAGTACCAGAGTCTTTCCTGTATTTGTGACATGCATGGGGAGATCTGATGTGATTTTCTGCCTATCTTCTAGAGTTCTGTGCCCCAAGTTGTTTACTCCCACATGTACAACCACCATATGATAATTATATTTGTTTGATGAAAGGGTCTTCAGGACAATTGAGACATCTGAGATCCTGGCTCCTGAAAGACAAACTCACCCTGCTATTGTTCAGCTTAATGAGTGGAGAATCAGTGTTTCTTACTATGGAGGTGCTGATCACTAAAACATTTTTCTGTGGAAAAGTGGTCAGGTGCAGTAAACTTGAGGCTGTTTAAATGTCAGTGACTCTTTGAGTGTTTGGATGTGATGCAGTGTTTGATTTTTGCTGAGACCTAATCCTTCTGAGTCTAGGAGGCTCTGGTAAAGAGTTTTTTACAGCATCAACATATGACATTACAGTGTGTCTCAGAGCACAGTGTAGAGTGCTAGTGGTATGCTTTTTGTGAGACTGAGGCCCCTATATCTGCTTTGTGTGAGATGAGGCCCCCATATCTATAGTACCACTTACAAAAGAGAGTTACTTGTGTTGAAGAAGAGTTCATCTGTGACAAATGGCAGTTACTCACTACCTGAAGATACCAAGTACTATGAAGTTGTCAGCAACGAGGAAATAAGTAGACTGACCTTCTATATTGTCAGGGGAGTTTTTGTATTAAATTTATATCAGACAGAATTTTAGAATTTAATTTATTTTTATTTAAGGGATCTATAGTTAATTGTGATAGTCATTGTCTATAAGGTGAATTGAATTAGTTAACATGGGTCTGTTGAGTAAGTGATCTAATGCTGTTAATATCTGATGGTGATAGACATAGTGCAGGGCCTTTAGAAACTGCAGGCTTTGAGCTACATAAAGCAGTTAGGTGCTGACTTTGGCAATGTAGTGCAATTATTTGGTTCTAGAAGCTAGTAATAAAGACAATGTGCAGCTTGTCACACCCATCCATCTTAAAAAGTCTAATTTCCTGAATGACTTTTTGGTGAATCACACTGTACTAGATAAAACTGAAATTAAAAGCCCCTTTGACTATGGAGTGCACTTTCCAACCCTGCTGCACTAAGCTAGATCCTTGTATTATAAAGCAAACAAGGAAAGTAAAAGAACCAATGAATAAACAGCTAAGGCTCTTGCAAATAGTGCTAGTTTCTCAGGAAGAGCAGTAACGACCATGTTCCTGCCACCAGGTTGCCCACAGAGCTGATCAAATCTGGTTAACTGTAACTTTTAAAACTGAAAAAAAATAAATAAATACAGAGATTCAGCAGCAAAATGTAGCACACAGTAAAATGAGAGCACTGAAAAGCACAATGACAGCAAGGTAGCTGTGGTGTTAGCAGTATCTTACATTTTAGAGAAAATGGGAAAATGCAGTAAAATGACAAAAAAATTTTTTTAAGAAATAAACAGTAAAATGACAGCAAGCATTATGCCTGTACTTATCAGTTGTGCATTAGGCTTTAGCAACACTAAATATAAATTCTTCCATGAATACTTTTGACAGCCTCATACACACAGGCATAGAGCTTCCTGGACTTTATTAACACAAACACCCTGAAACAGATAGTGCATGCTCCAACCAGCGGATCAAACTGGATCTGGTACTCATCAACATGGGAGAGCATTGCAACCCTCCCCACCTTCATGTCACATCCTTATTAGTGAGGTCAGATCACAAATCTGTCTCATTTGACATAAAAATCAATCCGGAGTATCCAGCTAAACCAGTAACAGTTAAAAACTATTCCAAGGCAAACTACATCTTATTAAGTGACAGTTTGTCAAAATTCAAGGCTCTCCCAAACCCAAGACCATAGTTATCTATGTAGAATTATTCACAGAGTCCCTATACAAATGAGAATGACTGCATACAGGTTGCCACACCTACCAGAAAATAAACCCAAGACACACACTAAAAACAACCCCCACTAGTGGAATCTCTTTTAAACAGGGTATTTAATAAAGGAAGAAAACTCATGGTTAAAATCAGGAAGAGCAACTCTCTTTAAAGAAAAGTGCTCCCTTATACAACTAAACAAGAAAGAAAGAAATCTGTCTAAGAAGGCCAGTAACATGGTCAGGATAGCCACGCAGGCTGAGGACAATCAGAAGGCCTTCTTCTTCATCTATGTTTGGAACCTTAACACACAGCACTGTGCTGAACTGGTGGTGAACAGTAATACCTTCATTGATCAGGGTGAAAAGTAAATCTACTGGCTGATAAATTCAGGTCTAACATCCCCACTTACCCCCCACAATATCCACTAAACATATTTCCCTCAACAGGGACCAGGTGCTGGCAGTACTCACTAAAGCCAAGAACACTGCCTCCATTGGCCCTGACAACATCCCTGATTGCCTGCTAAACAGTCTAAAACATGATTGATCTGGACCACTTGAGGCAGTGTTCAATGGTGGACTATCTTCCAAATGAGGGAACTACAGACCCATCAATCTAACAAGCCTAATATGCAAAACCAAGGAATGAGTTATCATGGAAATGATAAATAAGGACATTGGCAACCTACATACATTGGACCCTTCCCAGTTTTGCTTTGTTAAGAGAATGTCATGCCTACTTTATCTGATCAGCTTTTTGGGAGGGTCAGCAAGGCAATGAGCAAGGGTAAAATGGTGCATACTGCATATCTTGACTTAGCTAAGGCATTCTATACAATACCCCACTCAGGCATTGTTGACAAGTTCTCTGAGTGTAAATCCTTATATAACTCACTGGATTGCTTGTTGGCTCACAGACAGGACCCAAGAAGGAAGTCAAGATCAGTGAGACCACCTCCAACCCAAAAGACTGGTCACAAGTAGAGTACATGCTAGCTTTGTGCTGCGTCCTCTCTTGTTTGGCATCTACTTCTCAGAAATCAAGGCTAATGTTCAAGGCCTCTGGCTTATCAAGTTCACAGATGGTTGTAAATTGGGAATTATTATAGATTCCACCCAAAACACCAACACCTTGCAAGTAAGTTTAACACAGACAAATGAGTGGTGCCAAAGCCATGGCTTAAAACTCAGTGCCAAAATATGCATTATAATGTGCTTTGGGAAACTGTCAACCCAAGTTAATTACTCTATTGATATAACTCCCCTTAAATTCAACCCAGTAGTAAGGGATCCAGAAACATATGTAAACAGTAGTCTGGCCTTTGACCAACATGTAGCTAAGATAATAAAGAAATAATTCTGTCACAAATCTTATAGGTAAGGGCATGATATCCAGGTCTAAGGAAGTTATAGTTCCACTCTACTTGGCCCTTATCAGACCTATCATTGAATATGGTGCCCCTTTTATGCCCACAAAGGTTTGGCACCCGGTGAATTTGGGGCATGAATACCTCAGAGGAAGATTCAGACTCCTACAGTCTGATGAGAGGAGAGCTTTCCCTGGCTTACAGGGCTTCCTCAGACACAGCCATGATGAATCTGTTGCACGTGTGCAAAACAAACATCACCAGCAACACTAGATCCAGGGATATGAACTTCACTTGTGACATAAACAGTACCTGCTGGAGAGACAGATATGTGTCCTAAAGGATTCCTAGAGTATGGAACATTCTTTCCATCCATTTAAAACAGAATGTATTCCTGCCCTAATCCAACAAAACCTTGACAACTGAATGGGAAATCAATTTACCTCCAGTCTGGTCCTTGTGTCCCTAATGGACAAATACAAAGTAAAGTATTATCCTAACTAACACCCTCCTACAACTCCTTAGTTACCTCCCTATTAATATGCACCCATATAGATGCCCATGATTCTCAGGATCCAAATGATTTAGGGTGTGGGGCTAGGCTTATAAGGGCCCTAATGGTCATTATCCTAGTAACAACTTATAAAATTAGGTCTTCTCAGCTGAATTATGCATTCTGGTTGAATCAGGTTTAAGGCTATACAAAAATATCAGACACAGTGAGCAAATGCATGATTGTTTAGATAATACCAGTTTGTTTCCAACAAAATTCTCCTCTTTTAGATTTACATACTTCAGAGGAACATTTTTTACCATGAGATCAATTTCCAAAACAACAGTAACTATATTACAAAAAAAATGTTTCAGTTTCAGCAGTTATTCATTTATGTTTAGCTTTCTGGCTTTATTCATGCAAATGCAAAGTGGTGAAGAACACAATTTTTCTGTGAACCTAAGAACCCATATGTTAGGGATGTAGCCATCTTATACAAAAATCTTCTGCAACTTAGCCTTTTCCCCTCCCCATCCCAGTCTTTAATAATGCCAACATTTTTAGTGCTCTACCCCAACAAAACCCTATCCAAAACAAGATTTACACCCCTCTTTGAAATAACATCAGCACCACTGAAGAATTTATATCATGTGTCACCCCTAATATTATACAAGAAAGGACAATCTAGGAGATTTCAGTATTGACTGGCTGGCTGTCAGTTGCAGTTATCCTCAAAATGTGATCAGTTTCTATGGCCCAACTTAACTAATTCCCTTTCCCACTCTCTGTATAAACCACACCAACAAAGGTTCAATACACTCATTCCTCTCAACCTGCATACATCAAAAATCTGGACAAAGACTCATGAAAAAACATATGGACAAAAATCTGGGCGATAATTTGCATAAAAGTACCTACCTAATAATTTAGCTCCACCCACCTATGTAGGATTGTGGGATATCTCCACTCAAAAATGCAAGTTTCAAAAATGGAACTGACACAATGACACAGAATATAACCAGAATAATCACTTTCTTTATAATGACATTTGAACTTGACAACTTGTATAAAACTAAATCAATAAAATCAACTTAGCTACTCTCACCTCTCAATTTCCCCCCTTTCTTTCAGTCGGTAACCTCTTTTAAATTCTATGGATTTTTTCCATATACCAATTCCTCCCTAGATGCATAACTATAGGTCTCCTCGTGTATCCTTACTTCAGCTTTCTGCAGTAATCGACTCCCTATTGCATCACAGCATACACCCTGAACTTTCCCTCAGATATTCTTTTACATTACCAACACATGTGGTATTCCAGCTTTTCTCACTCACACCCAGTAAACCCCTTCCTACACTTCTCTGAGTTTCAAATATATGGAAGTTAATTTGGATGAACAATAATTCTTGAACATTCAGCCAATCGAAAGTTTGTAAAAAAAAGTACAAGCCCAATGGTAGAGCCATCACCCATTTAAGACCAGCAGAGAGTAGTATGCTGCTCAAATACAGAGCACTCTCCAGCCTCAGCTATGCCCCTCTCGAACACTAACAGCACAGTTCTCACATAACATATATATACAGAATGTGCTCCTGTGTCCTGGTAGCTGAGCAAAAACAGCACTGAGTTTGAGGAGTGATCCTTCTCCCACTCCCACAAATACTTCATTAAAACAAGAAAAATATAATACAGGATTTTTTCAGTGTGGTGCTTTGATGCTATGTTATGTATTTCTTTTTTTACTGTGAGTATATGCAAGTAAATCTCCGAACCATGGCATCAAAGAACAATCACAAAATCAATGCTGCCAGAATATAGGGAAAGTCTATCATGCCATGTGCCTTGAGATGGAATTTTAATAAGGGTACTACAAGTTTGCTGTAGCAAATACCAAATTTAATTCTTGATTGCCATTTTATAGTTTAAGTACAAACGTAGACTGTTTCAGAAACTGTCTTTCTAAGAACAACCATTAAAAAAAGCAGTGATGATTTGAAGTTATGCTCTGTTGCTTTCAGCAGTAAAAGATCAGATTGTGCAAAGTAGTACTTACTTTCCATATGCATTTATTTTTAGGCATTTTTTGCATCCTATATTTTTATAGTTCTCCCTGTGTTAACATTACAATCAATCGGGCCCCTATCATTCACATTTTCTTTTCTGACATTGCAGTCATTCCCCATATATCATTCACACACACACACAAACACACACACTCATACACACACACACACACACACACACACACACACACACACACACACACACACATACATGCACATGCAGACATACATGCACACACACCAAAACACACACAAGGCAGGAGGCAGACTTTCCAAGTCAACAATATTACTGACACTCTTCACAAACTGCTGCAGATAATGCATACTTAGGATAGTCATTCCACCTTCATCTGCAATGATGCATTCATTTGAAAATGGGCTGAAAAAATATGTTTCTCTGGTAACTCTGAGCTTCAGAGTGGTGGTATATTAATGCACTGACTCAAATTACTTTAAAATGCTTAACTAAAATGTTCCATAAAGAAAAGGAAATGCCCAGGGTTGTACAATTTTCAGGAGTTGACTGCATCCCAGCAATTAATGTTTTACTAATTTATTTCATTGTTTGGTGCCTACCCTCAATTTAAAATTTCAAATCAGCTCCTCCTCCCCCCTTATGTGTGCATTATGCCACAGTCATGCAGGCATTATATAGTTACATACACAAAGCAAGTTGCATTTGAGACTCACTTAAAAGTATAAAGGAAGGGAAGGAAGTTGTAGTGTTTATTTTTCCTGGCCTACTGCTGAGCTTACTTGATGTCCTTCCATGTCTATGATGCCGCAAGGCACATCACCAGGCATGCCATACCTGAGTGGAGATGTCATTGGGGGTCTAGCTCACATAACTGAACATTCACATCAGCGAACCACCATTTGTCGAGAAGACAAGAGCAAATGTTCATTTAAGCGAACATTCACATCAATGACTTTTGAAAACAGGGAAGGTAAGTAGTTGGCAAACATCAGTAAATTTCCCCTTTTCCCCTCTGCAGTGTAATCTCAGAGCTGGTATATATAGGTGAGGGGGTGTGGAGCACAGCCTCCCCATAAGTGTCTTGACGAATGGTGGTTCACTGATGTGAATGGTCAATTATGTGAACTAGACCCATGTCAATGGGCAAGTGGGTAGTGCAAACAAAAAATGTAAAAAAATTCAGAATTTAAAGAGGACAATTGGAAATTCATGGCATCTTTTTTTAAGCCCCAAAAAAGAATTTTACACCAAATTTGAGGCAGTTGAGAGTCATGAATACACTCACTTCTTTCCCTAACAACATATTGTACTATGGCTCTCTCTCTATTGCTGTAATTGACCACCTTCCTAACTTCATCATCATCAAAACCACACTATCAAATCACATGTAGTATGCAATCAATCCCACTTCCCAAAGAAATCACTTCTCCAGAACCTACAACTTTGGCAACATCTAAAAGATCTCCCCCTTAATGATGCTGTTACAGAATTACTCAGAATCTTCTTTAACTTTCTAAACAGTTTAGCCCTCCACAGAACAAAATATGTAAAAGCCATACCAATCCCTTGGATGACCATAACCACAAAACATCAAATAAAATCAGAGACAAGGCTTGGAATTCCTGAATCAAAAATAAAACAAAACAACCTACAAATGTGTTGGCAATTTAGAAATCACATTAAATACTAAATTAAAATAGATACAAAAACTACTACACTAATCTACAGTCTAAAAACCTTCAAAACTCAATGGCATTCTGGTCAGCTATTTAGAAAATTGTCAAATTAGGACATGCCACCCAAACTGAACTCACAGTGCCCAACACAGATAACACTGCCAGTTTCATTAAAATGCGATTAATAAACTCAGTCACATCCCTAATCAAACACCACATGCCTCCCATCAGCCCTTCCATCCCCAGCAACACCTGTGACTCTGCCCCCTTCTCATTGCAACCAGTTCCTACTTCAGCCATTAAAAAACTTCTTTTAAAACTAAAATCTACCACCGTAGCACCCATTTGTCTCCTTGCCAAATATCTAAACCCATTTGTCTCCTTGCCAAATATCTAAAAATGGCTGACAAGGCTATAGCCTATCCCATTTACATAGTCATAAATTACTCGATTACAGAATAATATGCCCCAACACTATGGAAAAATGTTATATCCTAACAGTGCATAAAGGAGAAAATAACACTGAATATAGTAATCACTATTCTATTGCTATCCTGTCTTACTTCTCTAAAATTCTTAAAAAATACATTAAATCCCATCTCTATCAACATCTCACCAAAAATAACCTCCTTTCCCCTCCCAACATGCCCCCCATCATAGCACAACTACAGCCCACCTACATTCCACTAATACTGTAAATACTCATAGGAATGAAGGAAAGCCAGTGTCTGCCATTTTCTAAATGTGTCCTCACTGACAAACCAGAAAATACTTACCTTCTACATTATGACTTCCAACATGTCTCTTCTCAGCCCCTATTTTCACCAACTTACAAGTATCTCAACTCTCAAAGCTCAAACAATGCTATTACAAAGTAGCAAAGTTTCCAATAAATCAGCCACAAAAATCCCACCACTGCCTAGTACTCAGAGCTAAACTATCTCAAATGACTCCACTTAATATCTTACCCCCAGCTTGAAATAACTCATAATTTCATCTATAAATCTACTAACTGTCCATCTCTGTCAACTCTAATCCAGCCATGCAAATCAAATAGACCCCCTTCACTCAACCCAAATGCTACTATCCACATCACTAAATCTAACAATGCAGCTGGTAACCGTCTATTCTCAAACTATTTCATCAGTGCTTGGGACGCCATACCTCTCTCTCTCTAAAAATAGAACAGCATATCAAATATTTTAACAGAAACTAAAGTCACACCTGCAGAATCTCTCTCACTATATATGTCTTTATTATGAAAATGCTTACTGAAATGCACAATGCTACTGGACCACTGAAATCTAAGTCTGTAAACTCATGTGTAAGGAGACTGTTAGCACTGGAATTCAGGCTGAGGACTGGAGTGTTCAAGGTCACCTTTTCCCTGTGCTTAAAGTGTTAAAAATAAGGAAATTCAAGCATATGAATCCCCTAGCAGTACTGATTTATTTCCTAGTCTAAGAAAGGTGGGTGTTGGTATTCAAGTGGATAACAGAAGTCTCAGGATTTGGTATCTTTTCATAATACAGTTATTAAGGTGGATAATGGCGGAGGGGGTTCTCAGGACTTGGTTGTTTTTCCTGGTGTGGTAAATGTTGATGCTCATGGAGTAAGAGGTTCTCATGGGGTTTTCTCCATTTCTTTACCACATCAGGTCTAGAGATCAGGAAAGATGGTTTGAGTGTGATGTAAGTGAAGTGGGTGGTTTGTTAGAGGATGAGGATCTAAATATGAAGAAGAGCCTTGGATGGCATTGATATGTTGTTTACAGCAGGAGTTGTTGAGGAGCAAGTTGTGGAAAGTAATTTTTGCAATTAATAGGCAAGTATTGCTGATTTGGGTTTCTATGCCAAGAAGCAATAAGAATTGATTGCCAGATAAAACTAAGGATCGTACTCCAGTGTCGTGTCTGGGAGATGTAGGATGTATGATATTTTGGTTGCTTTAAGAAGGATTTATGAGGTTGGGAAAACTATGATGTGGTGAGTGTTGTAGCAAGTGTCAATGATGTTAAAATGACAGGTGTAGAACCTTTTACTAGTCATATTGAACAATTGACAGGTTTGAGTGTAGAAAAAACACATCTGAATTGGTCCTATGTGATGTTATTCCAAAACGTCTTTACAATAATGTCCCAATTAAGGTGGCTAGGTGTTTTACAAATATTATAAGAATATTATATTACCAGCAAAGAACAGAATGTGCCTGTATTTGAGAGGATATGTATATTGGTAAGAACGTGTTTGGTTACAATAATCAGCATCATAGTTATCTTAGTAACAGACAGCTATTAAATAAGCTATTGAGAATAAAGTGCTGCTTTTAGCTTACCATTCTCAGATGCTCCCTTCAGCATTGGTGAGGATTCCAGATTAAGATTTCTTTTTTGTAATGCTAGAAGCTTAATCAACAAGTTCTGTTTTTTTAAAGGCAAGTTTGTTGGATAGTGGTTATGAAGTTGTTATGGTAAGCGAGACCTGGTTTTCAAAAAAAAATTGCCACTGAGTTTACCTGGATTTAAAGCTTGTCATATGTGAGGTAAGGGATGAGAAAATGGAAGGAGGGTGTTTCTATTTATGTTGAGGGTAGTCTGGTGTCTAGCTTACATAAGAAGGATGTAATTTTGAGATACTATCTATTAAGCTGGGTAGTGGGATAATATCTTGTAAAATGGTACTTTTTTTACATGCCTACAGGCATTAATTTGATTTTGAAAAAAATGGCCTTTGATGCGCATCTGAATCAATACAAAAAGAAATGCATTCAATTATAACTATTACTGCTGGGTGTGATTTAGTAACTGATAATAGTTCAGTGTCCAATCTTTTTTTGAAGTATTTTGTAGGACCAAACAGGTACAACAAAAAGTGTTTCTGTTAACATTTCTTGTGATTGTCTCGCTCTTTTTTGTTAGGTTCAGATCATCTGTTGAAATTTGTTAAACCTACTTCAGCTGCAGGTCCTGATGGTATAAATGATTTTTTTTTTTGTCAACTATTATTAAAGATATTTCCTCCTGTCTCCATTTCCTTTTTTAAAGGACATTTGAAACAGGTTATGTGCCTGAAATTTGAAAAATTCTCATATAGGACCAATGTTTAAGGGTGGCGACCATTGTATGGTTGAAGATTATAGACCAATATTTCTTACTAGTACTGTGGACAAATGATATGACCAGGTAATTTCCAAATACATTATTAACATCTTGAATGAGAGATTTGATACAACCCAGCATGGATTCATAGCTGGAAGGTCTTGTGGTACTAATTTGCTTTCCTTTTACAGGTATTTATGGTAATTGTTGGGTGAAGGGTAGCAATTGATATTATATATCTGGATGTATCAAAAGACTTTGATACAATGCCATATTTTAAGATAATTTCTTTATTAAAAGAGAGTAAAATTACTGGGTAAGTAACTAGGTGGAGTCTTGATTAGTTAACTGGGAGGAGATGTAAGGTAAAGATTAGTCATATACTCCCAGATGACAGAAGATAACTGAAGGGGTCCTTTAGGGCTCAGTTTTTAGTCCAGTTTTTTTGGCATTTTTATGGCTAGTTTTCTAGAAGATAGCAAATTATGAATGAGCAAATATTATATAAAAGTTGATTCAGTAAATTTATGTTTTTATCACTTCTAATTTCAATCGTATTTGAATACTTTATTCAAGTAGGTTAAGAAGAATGATATGAAATTTAGCATTAATAAATATTGAGTGATGTATTTTGGGGATGACAACCCTAAATATCTTTATGCCTTGGATAATGTTAGTATCCAAGAGGTTAATGTTGTTAAGGATTTGGATATTAAAACTGACAACTCCTTAAGTTTTGCACTCATTTATCTGATATTGTTAGAAGCTATTATTGTGACATGAACAATACCTTTAGAAGTATAGTTAGTAGAGATAGGATGGTTTTACTTCCGATCTATAAAACTATAGTTAGGCCCATCATAGAGTATTGTGGGTCTATTTGTGTATATGACAGGCCTAAGT